>NC_080041.1:67951210-68030784 GCF_012489685.1 Lotus japonicus
TTACTCACTTCCGAATTTCCTTTACTCTCCAAGCTCAACAAAACTGAATACTCTTGAGATCCTTCATTCAGAGAGACATTAATATGATTGGCGGATAGATACTCGGAAAGGTCCGAGTCAGGAAATACCACTCTCTTTCGGCTACAGTCCAGAAGACAATGGTAGTGGGACAACCAGTCCATCCCTAGGATAACATCTAGGTTCTTGAGAGTTAGGCACACTAGGTTAGCATGGTAAACTTTATCCCTATAGGTTACTGGGCAATACATGCATGCAGTATTGGCAAGCAGAGTTTTGGCAGGTGTGGTAACTATAAGATCGAAACTCAAAGCAGTAACGGGAAGTTTTAATCTAGTAGCACATTCCCTAGAGATAAAAGAGTGCGTTGCTCCGGAATCAAAAAGTACAGTTAGGAGATTACCGTCAATCTCGCAATCTCCCCTGATCAGACCATCAACCCCTTCAGCTTCTTCACCATCCATGGTGTAGACTCTTGCCTTGGCAGCAGGACGCTTCCCACGAGCAGTGTTAACAGCTGGTTCTGTCTTGGGTGCTCTGCATTGAGCAGCAGTATGCCCCAACTTGTTACAGTTAAAGCATTTGGGCCTCATGTCAGTACAAGTATTGGCATAGTGCCCAGGCTGCCCACATCTGTAACAGGTCATCTCCCTGTTCACAGTCTGACCTCCAGAACCTCCAGCAGTACCCACCATGGGCCTATAAGATCCTGAAGCAATTCCTCTACCTGCAGGACGTTGATACGGCTTCCTACTCTGAAATCTCCCTCTGCCTTGAAAATTTTGAGAGCCCGACCTCATCGGCCCTCCTGTCCCAACACGGTTCAGTCTCCTGTTCTTCATTATCTCCACCTCAGTGGCTTTCTCAACCAAAGTCTGAAAACGAGTGATCCCCAACGGTTTCACCGAGTCTTCAATATCGGGCCTCAGCCCATTCACAAAGCGCTTGCACATGTAGGGTTCATCGACCCCATTGCGGAAGAATCGAAAGTGCTTGGCCAACGATTCCATCTTGGCAGCATATTCCGGGATGGACATGCTACCCTGACGAAGTGTCAGGAATTGCGACTCACGCTCGTCCCGCGCACTATCTGGAAAATACTTTTCCAGAAAAGCAGCACGAAACGAAGTCCAGTTCACTTCCAGGTTGTTTGCTTCCATCATTCCTCTGGCGCCTCTCCACCAGTACTCAGCATCACCCAACAGTAGAAAGGTTGCCATTCCCACCTTGGCCCCCTCAGCAGTCTGCAATACACCGAAGATCTTTTCAATCTCCTGGATCCAGAGATCCGCTTTGTCCGGGTCCGTACCCCCCGAGAACTTAGGTGGATCCTGTCTCCTAAAATCATTCAGGCCTCTGTTCTGATCCATTGTCACTTCCCTCTGGCGTTGGTGCTGATCACGTGCCTCCTCAGCAGCACGCCTCATAGCATTATCGTTTGCCTGTGCAGTCACAGCTTGGGCCATAGTGGCCATCATCTCAGCTAGTTGGTTAGCGTTCACCATGTTCTGCTAAATTAACAAACAGTTAGTGCTCATCATAAGATAGCATCCAAAATAACTATACAATATGATTAAGCAATAACTTCAAACAATTCTAAGCGAATAATCGCTTGGCAGACAATCAATTTTTACTCTTCGCAGAGTCACACAACCTAGCACAGAAGACCTATTCCCCAAAGACTCCCGAAAGACTCGACTAAGCTCTGATACCACAAATGTAACACCCCGATTTCGGTGGCGTCACTTTAGTAACCAAAAGAAAATACTTTAAGCGGAAAAACGTGAATTATTTTTTTTCGACAATATAACTAAAGACAGAAAGCAATAAAACTCCCCAACAAAAGATAAAAGGAACTACTATACAACTATATATACATGCCTCGTGTCGGGTGACAGAAAAGAGTAACGCCCGAAGGCAATATGTACAGTCCAAAATAAAGATGCTGTGTCCGCAACACTAACCTACAAAAACTGAGAGCAAGTTGGCCCAGCGGCCTAAGAAAAGACCCCCCTAAATCCAACCAGCTCTCTGCGATCTCCATAGGAAACCACACAAAAGCTACCGGTAGGAAAACTACCCGGTCCCCAAAAACGGAAGCATGACGGTCAGAGCATCGACACAACTCCTACACTATCCCTACCCGAGGAGCCCACACTAGCACTCGATCCTACACGCTAGCGCGGTCGTCATCCGAATCTGCATCCAGGACGACTAGGTCGACGTACTCAACACTGCCCTCTCTGTCCACCCTAATGCGCTCCCGCACTGGACTCTCGGGCTCGGGGCCCGGAACGAGATCCGCAACGACAGCAGCAGCAGTAGACGGACTAGACTCCGTCGAAGCCCCACCTACTGGCAACTCCTCAGAAGGGTCCTCATCATCTGAAGGAGATGGTGGCGGTGGAGGTACTCCCAAGCCGGGTCCACAGTGTACTCCTGGAGGCAGGTTGAAGCTCACTATGTGCCTCCTCATCACTCCCTCCGTCAAGCGTCCGAATCGATCGACACGGTCCTCCATGATCCGACCGGTGTAGGTCGCACGGTGGCCCTCGGGATCGACCACCCATGCACCTGGGTCGTCTTGGTCAAGCATCTCGTACCTGGTCCCCCCTGATGGGCTGACCATGGTAAACCAATCCCCCATACTCATCTGACAAATGGCGTAGTCCGCCCAAACACACACAGCAGACGCGAGGGTCAACTCCAAAGAATTATATAATTAATAAAACCAGATATAATTATAGGATAATAAATACTCGCCTCTCAGGCTTATAAGTTTTGGAGTAGCTTCCTAGGGTTGCATGTATCACAATAAATATAAAGAGCCACAAAAACAAGTAGCATGCCTCAAAAAAATAGGATAAACAGTTACCAATCACACTCAGCAACTAAGTTAGCATGTATGTTGCATGAAATGCAATGCTGGGTAACAAAATGCATTCCGGAAGAAGGATGGACATCAACGAGACGGCCCTAACACCAGCCACGGTGGGTACCTTCCTGCTCGCGTGTCTCTTACACCACACAAAAGTAGTCAGATCAGCAGTGAACCCGTAGGTCTGCCATTCCGTCTGCTACTGAGGACCACCGTAGTGTCCTAAATATGGAAATCCGGGTCTTATGACCATTTTGGAATCCACCGAGGTCCGGTATCACGCCGTGTATTAACCTCAAAATGAGTGCATGAATGCAAGTGATTAGCCAAACAACGTCTCCGACCTCACCCGACACGTCGCCACGTGTTCTAGATAACTTAAAGTCTCTAAAAGAATACCCTAAGGTAAATGTCGATTCTGCGACAAAATACAATTAATCATAAACAAAAGAGTGCAGCCACTCACGACAACTCTTCGAGTCATCAATGCTCTCACGAAGTCTCACGCTTCTGTGGAGTCTCACACATTCACAAAGTCTCACGCTTCAGTGAAGTTTTATGCTTTCACAAGGTCTCACGCCTCAGTGAATTTACACACTTGCACGAAGTCTCACGCTTCAATGAAGTTTCATGCTGTTCACGAGGTCTCACGCCTCAGTGAAGATCCATGCTTTCCACAAGGTCTCACGCCTCAGTGGAGTATCACGCATTCACAAGGTCTCACACCTCCGTGAAGCTTCTCGGCTCATCCCTTGGATGGCTAAACAAACTGCTCCCAGAGCGAATGAGTATCAACATACCCAAAACTCGAAATCTTCCCAACACTTGGATCCGACGACACTTCTCGTTTTCCAAAACTAAACTTCAATCCAAAGCTTGCATCCGAGATTGTTATCTTTATTTAAAGGTTTAGAGGTTGTTTAATATCTTATGAATTTCTTTATAAAAATAGCTCTTTTTAGTCTTATCGTATTCCCTATGAGTTTCAAAGTTCCCATAAACCCAAGTAATTCCCTGAGAAGGTCTCGATCCATTGGAGCATGACAAGGTCCGAACT
This sequence comes from Lotus japonicus, assembly GCF_012489685.1. Classification (NCBI taxonomy): domain Eukaryota; kingdom Viridiplantae; phylum Streptophyta; class Magnoliopsida; order Fabales; family Fabaceae; genus Lotus; species Lotus japonicus. The sequence goes on from NC_080041.1 coordinate 67,955,164, forward strand.
CCGTTCGTCCTTTTAAAACTCTCTCAAAATCTCATAAAAATTCGGCATGACCTGCCCGTAATCCTCACTTTCCAGAAACATAGGCACGAGTGGAATAGCATCATTGAAACAGCTCAACCAAAAGACATAAACAGCATATTCCAACACATCCTAAGTTAACCATGTAGCACATAGCATGTGAATCATTTAGCACACAATATCATGGCATCAAGTACTCAACAAGTTCGGCCGAAGCCTCAGAAATCATTTCAGACATTTAGCAATTAAGTGCATAACACATAAATCAAGTCGAATTTCATCGACACCTAAAGCATTATCTAGTAATTCAGAGAGTAGCCCTCACCGGTGGGTCTTCCAGCTTCCTCCTCCAAATGTTCTTCAAGCTCTTCTCCTTGGTTTCTTGGAATCTCCTCAAACGAACCTTAAGCAAAAATCACAGAAATCAACACCAAGAGTCAGAAACTCAGCAATCAAAGAGTCCTAGGGTTACACAGTACACTACTACCTCCGTGGTACGACAATCTAACGCGTTAAGACAAGTTTTCGAAAAATCGGATTCTCCTCCCCCCTTGATATAGCTCTCGGCCACTTTCCTTAATTGGGAGGGTCGATTTTTCTTCGATCAAACTTGGTTCCTAGGTTAACATAAGCCGTAACTAAGACGGTTCTAGGCTCGGAAAAATTTTCGGATCGAAAACTGATATAGGGGTAGTTTGGTCATTATTTTTAGCTCAGAATTTCAAAATTGGATTTTTGAAAAACAAATTGGATGGGGACGTCCACAACGACGTTTATGACGACAAATCCTACTAGCACTAAGCCAAGTCGATAGATTAGAGCGTAAAGGTTGCGACTTTGGCGAAAAATGGGTATTTAGGGTAGAAATTGATCCCGGCGGCATTTCGTCGACATTTGACAAAATCTAATCCGCAGAACACGCTCAGGAGCATGCAGGGAAGAAGTTTAGACGCTGAAATCAGCTGATTTGAACAGTTTTTCAAAAACCTCAAAATTTTGAACTCAGAAAGTCGCAAGAGAAATGGACAGAAACGACGATTCGAAGGAGAGTATAGATTACCTACCTCGAGGTCTTCGATTAGTGACGAACGGTGAAGCAAACGGGCAAGAAACGACGAAGATCCGGATCTCTCTCTCTCTCTAGAAACTCGCGGCTTGGAGGGGTGGGGAAAATGGGTTTTGTGAAAAAAATCTAATTTTTCAAGCTATTTATAGGTTTTGGAAAAAACGGAAAAATGATTTTTTTGCGATTCCGATTTTTCCTGCGCGTTCCTCTGCGCATTCTAAGATAGGTTCTGGCGACAGAATTCCAGAACTCAAAATAGAATTCTTGGAATTAAACCAAAAGATCCAAAATCGGCATAAGTCGGTGTAAGTCGGTTTATCCCGAAAAACTACTTTTTGCAGTGATCGTCGGACAAGAAAACTTCCTTCTGAAGAAAGATTAGGAATGATGAGAGAAGTAGGTGAACGCGGGTGGAATCTTCATTTGAGTTTCCGGATAGAAAAAGTCTTCATCGTCTGTCGATCTTAGGTTTTTCGAACTATCAGGGATTCCGTTTCGGCAAACTTCCGAGAATTGGAATTTGACGTTCGTACTTTCCAGGATTTCGCATCGAAATGGTTGTTTAAGGACGGAAAAGAGAAGTTCTAACATTTCTCTGAGGATTTTTGGAATTAGTTTCCATCGTGTCCTAAAGCGTAAATTAACTATTCACTAATACCTTCGACCTAGGATTAAGCGTATGTTAGTCGTGCTATAACTCTTTCGGTTTTTCGATACATTCTTGGACTTTTCCTGAACCTCTTTCCTTCCCAAATTTATCTTAATCAAATAACTCCTTTATTTTATTCACTTATCCAAAACGTTAAAACTTGGGCCTTACAGGTTTGTACATATTGCCTACGGGCGCTACTCTTCTATTACCCGTCACTGGAGGTTTACTCGTGACGAGGTTGCTACTTACAGCGGGGGCTGTTTATATATTGTATATTAGTTTTATTACTTTTCGCATTTGGGTTTTATTTAATTCAGTCTTGTCTTAGTTATTATCGAAAAAAAAAATATACACGTTTTCCGCATTAAGTTTATTTTGGTTACTAAAGTGACGCCACCGAAATCGGGGTGTTACATTGTGGTATCAGAGCACGGTCGAGTCTTTCGGGAGTTGTTGGGGAATAGGTCTTCTGTGCTAGGTTGTGTGACTCTGTAAAGAGTGAAAATTGATTGTCTGCAAGCGATTTTTCGCTTAAAAATTGATTGAAGTTATTGCTTACTCATATTGTATAGTGATGCTAGATGCTATCTTATGATGAGTACTGACTGTTTGCTTCCTTTAATAGAACATGGTGAATACAAATCAGTTAGCTGAGATGATGGCCACTATGGCCCAAGCCGTTACCGCACAGGCAAATGATAATGCCATGAGGCGTGCTGCTGAAGAAGCACGTGAACAGCATCAACGTCAAAGAGAGGTAACTCTCGACCAGAACAAGGGCCTTAATGACTTCAGGAGGCAAAACCCACCAAAGTTCTCTGGTGGTACTGACCCAGACGCAGCGGATCTCTGGATCCAGAAAATCGAGAAGATTTTCGGTGTTCTGCAAACTGTTGAGGGTGCCAAGGTGGGCATGGCGACATATCTGTTGCTCGGTGATGCTGAGTACTGGTGGAAGGGCAACAAGGGGATCATGGAAGCCAACCACGAGGAGATCAACTAGAACTCCTTCCGAACTGCATTTTTGGAGAAATACTTTCCAACAAGTGCTCGGGATGAGCGGGAGTCACAGTTTCTGACACTCCGTCAGGGAGGTATGTCTGTACTGGAATTTGCTTCGAAGCTGGAGTCTTTGGCGAAGCATTTCCAATTCTTTCATGATCACGTGAACGAGCGCTACATGTGCAAGCGTTTCGTTAATGGACTGAGGCCGGATATTGAGGACTCAGTGAGGCCACTGGGAATCATGCGATTCCAATCATTGGTGGAGAAAGCCACGGAAGTGGAGCTGATGAAGAACCGGAGGCTAAACCGGGCTGGAACTGGAGGGCCGATGAGGTCGAGCTCTCAGAATTTTCAGAACAGGGGAAGGTTTCAAAATAGGAGGCCGTATCAGCGTCCTGTTGGTAGAGGAGCGGCTTCGGGATCTTACAGGCCCATGGTGGGTGCTGCTGGTGGTTCAGGAGGTCAGACTCAGAACCGGGAACTGACTTGCTTCAAGTGTGGGAAGCCAGGGCATTATGCTCGTGATTGTCCCGACACGAGACCTCAATGCTACAATTGTAACAAACTGGGCATACTGCGGCACAGTGCAAGGTACCAAAGGCGGAACCAACCGTCAACACTGCGCGAGGGAAGCGTCCTGCTGCAAAGGCGAGAGTCTACACCATGGATGGTGAAGATGCTGAGGGGGTCGATGGACTGATTAGAGGCGACTGCGAGATTGACGGTAACCTCCTATCCGTACTTTTTGATTCCGGTGCAACGCATTCATTTATCTCTAGGGAATGCGCGATCAGATTAAAACTTCCTATTACTGCTTTGAGCTTCGATCTGATAGTTACTACTCCTGCCAAGACTCTACTTGCTAATTCAGCATGCATGTATTGTTCGATAACATATAACAATAGGATCTACCAAGCTAACCTAGTATGCCTAACTCTTAAGAACCTAGATATTATCCTAGGAATGGATTGGTTGTCCCGCTATCATTGTCTTTTGGACTGCAACCGAAAGAGAGTGGTATTTCCTGATTCGGATCTTTCCGAGTATCTATCTGCCAATCACATTGGCGTCTCTTTGAACGAGGGATCTCAAGAGTATTCCGTTCTGCTGAGCTTGGAGAGTAAAGGGAATCCGGGAGTTGATAGTATTCCAGTGGTGAAAGAATTCACGGATGTTTTTCCTGGCGATGTACCTGGTTTGCCGCCTGTACGTGACATTGAGTTTGCTATAGACATCGTACCGGGAACAGGGCCGATTTCGATTGCACCATATCGTATGGTACCTGCGGAGCTAGTGGAATTGAAGTCCCAACTAGAAGATCTTTTGTCGAAGGGATTTATTCGACCAAGTGTTTCACCTTGGGGAGCGCCAGTCTTATTGGTGAAGAAGAAGGACGGGAAATCGAGATTATGTGTCGACTGCCGACAATTGAACAAGGTAACCATCAAGAATAGGTATCCGTTACCTAGAATTGACGATTTGATGGATCAACTGCGAGGAGCTACAATATTCTCAAAGATCGACCTGAAGTCGGGTTATCATCAAATCAGGGTCAAGACCGAGGATATCCAGAAGACGGCATTCAGAACCCGTTATGGACACTATGAGTACTTAGTGATGCCATTTGGGGTGACAAATGCACCGACAATATTCATGGCTTACATGAATATGAATTTCCATACATTCTTGGATCGATTCATCGTGGTATTTATCGACGATATTCTGATCTACTCAAAGAATGCTGAAGACCATGAGGAGCACTTGCGTCAAGTTTTACAAGTGCTGAGAGAGAAGGAGTTGTACGCCAATCCTTCTAAGTGCGAATTTTGGCTCGAAGAGGTAAAATTCTTAGGCCATGTGATCTCTAAGGAGGGAATAGCTGTGGACCCAGCAAAGGTAGAGACCGTATTGTCATGGGAACGGCCGAAGACAGTGACGGAGATCAGAAGTTTTGTCGGTTTGGCGGGATACTATCGCCGTTTCATCGAGAATTTCGCGAAGATAGTTGGACCTTTGACTCAACTGACGAGGAAGGACCAACCTTTTGCATGGACTGAAGCGTGCGAAACTAGTTTTCAGACGATGAAGGAACGTTTGACGACGTCACCTGTACTCGTCTTACCGCAACCGGAGGAACCTTATGAGGTTTATTGTGATGCTTCGCATCAAGGTTTGGGATGTGTGCTGATGCAACATCGGAAGGTGGTTGCTTATGCTTCAAGACAACTGAAGGTGCATGAAAAGAATTATCCAACTCATGACTTAGAGCTAGCTGCCATCGTATTTGCGCTGAAGATTTGGAGACATCACTTATATGGATGCAATTTCACCATATTCAGTGATCATAAGAGCTTGAAGTACTTGTTTGAGCAGAAGGAGCTGAACATGAGGCAGCGTCGGTGGATGGAATTTCTCAAAGATTACGAGTTCACCCTGCAATATCATCCTGGAAAGGCGAATGTTGTTGCTGATGCCTTGAGCAGGAAGATGCACATCTCGTCGATGATGGTGAAGGAGCTGCAACTGCTGGAGCAATTTCGAGATTTGAGCTTGGATGTGAAATTATCCGAGGGAGAACTGAAGTTTGGGATGATCAGAATTACCAATGGATTGATGGAAGAAATCCGAGACCAACAGTTACAAGATGAGTTTCTGCTCGGGAAAAGGAATTTGGTAAGTCAAGGTAAAGACCCAGAATTCAAGGTAGGAAGTGACAACATCCTACGGTGCAAGGATAGGGTATGTGTACCTAACAGGGACTTGAGAAGATTGATTATGGATGAAGGTCACAAGAGCAAGTTAAGCATTCATCCTGGAATGAAGAAGATGTATCAAGACTTGAAGGTGAATTTTTGGTGGCCAGGAATGAAAAGACAAGTGGCTGAGTATGTAGCTGCATGTTTGACATGTCAGAAGGCAAAGGTGGAGCATCAGAAGTCTTCAGGTATGCTACAAAGCTTGGATGTGCCAGAATGGAAATGGGATAGCATATCGATGGATTTCGTCGTGGCTTTGCCAAGAACTCAGAAGGGATACGATTCTATTTGGGTAATCGTGGATCGACTGACAAAGTCGGCTCATTTCGTACCTGTAAGGACTACGTACAACGTAGAGAAACTATCAGAGATTTACATATCCGAGATTGTACGACTTCTCGGAGTACCGACAAGTATTGTATCCGATCGAGACCCGAAGTTTACATCACATTTTTGGGGAGCTCTTCAAGAGGCTTTGGGAACGAGGCTGAGACTAAGTTCTGCTTATCATCCGCAGACTGATGGACAGACTGAGAGGACAATCCAGTCGTTGGAGGATTTGCTACGCGCTTGCGTGTTAGACAACAAGGGCAGTTGGGATACCTTGTTACCGTTGATTGAGTTCACATACAACAACAGTTTTCATACGAGCATAGGTATGGCACCGTATGAGGCTTTGTATGGCCGCAAGTGTAGAACACCTTTGTGTTGGTACCAAAACGGAGAAAATCTGTTGGTAGGACCGGAACTTCTGCAACAGACCACTGAGAAAATCAAGCAGATCAGAGAGAAGATGAAGACTTCTCAGAGTAGACAGAAGAGTTATGCCGATCAAAGGCGCAGAACTCTGGAATTCGAAGAAGGAGATCATGTATTTCTGAGAGTTACTCAGACGACGGGAGTTGGTCGAGCAATCAAGTCAAAGAAGCTTACGCCCAAGTTCATTGGACCGTATCAGATCACTCATCGAATTGGACCAGTCGCTTATCAGATTGCACTACCTCCATTTCTATCAAACATTCATGATGTATTCCACGTGTCACAACTGAGGAAATATATTGCGGATCCGACACATGTTATCGAGCTGGATGACATTGAGTTGAAGGATGATCTGTATTTCGAGACACCACCAATTAGCATTGGTGACACCAGGATAAAACAGTTGAGAGGAAAAGAGATCGAGTTAGTGAAAGTCATTTGGAATAAAGACACCGGTGATGCGACATGGGAGCTGAAGGAGAAGATTCAAGAACAGTATCCAGAACTTTTTACTGACCCTTAAGTTTCGAGGTCGAAACTTTCTTTTTGGAGGGTAGTAATGTAAGGCCCAAGTTTTTTTAAACTTATGCCAAGTAAATAGAATCCTATTAACGATTAGGTTTGATGTATCGTGAAAGGAAACCGGAACTAGAGTTTACCAAATGAAATAAATTTATGAAGGAGAAAGTTCAGGAAAAGTCAAAGGATTGTATCGAAGTCGATAAAAGTTATAGCACGATCGGTATACGCGTAAACCTAGGTCAGAAACCCTAGTATATAGCTAATTTTCACTTTTAGGCACGATGGAAGTTAATTCCAAAAATCTTCAGAGAAATGTTAGAACTTCTCTTTTTCCATATATCACAATCGTTTCGAGGCGAAACTCTAGGATCTACGAACGTCCGATTCCAATCATCGGAAGTTTGCCGAAACTGAAACCCTGGTATTTCAAAACCCTAGAATTACCCAACAATGAAGACTTTTTCTATTCAGAGCTTCAAATGAATATTCCACACGCGTACACCCATTTCTCTTGATGATTTCAATCTTTCTTCAGAAGGAAGTTTTCCATTCCGACATCCGATGCAAAAAGCAACTTATCGGGTAAAATAGTTTTACACCGACTATGCATTAGTTGGCAAAAATACAAGGAGACCTCTTTTTAGTTTTGGAATTCTTTCGCCAAAACATATCTTAGAATTCATGGAGAATGACGCCGGAAAAATCAGATTCGCGAAACTTTCATTTTCCCGCGTTTTGCCAACCTCTATATATAGCAAAGAAAGGAAGAAAAATCACAAAAAACTACCCATTTTCCCCACCCAAACCCGCGGCCAAGAAGAAGAAGAAGGAGGAAGAGATTTTGTTCAATCCTTGCTTGATCGTCGATCAATCAGTTGCTGCTTCAAGGTTTCGAGGTATAGTCGCTAATCCTTACCTCCGATCGCTTTTTCCATAGCTTTTCTGTAGACTTTTCTGAGCTGATAGTTTTGAGGTTTTTGCAAAACTATCCTGAATATTTCATTTCTGATTCTAAACCTCTTCCTTATGTGCCCAAGATCACTTCTGCCGGGTTAGATTTTCCGTTATGTCGCCGGAATTCCGCCGGAATCAATTTTAGCCTAAAATACCCATTTTTGGAGTTTTTGGAGTAAAGCTTCAACCTTTAGGCTGAAAACTATCGCCTTAGCTTAGTGCTAGTAGGATTAGTTGTCATAAACGTCGTTAGTAACGTCCCTGTCAAATTTGCTTTTTGGGATTTCAGTTTTGAAATTCTAAGTTAAAAATCATGACCAAAATACCCCTGCGACAGTTTTTGATCCGATAATTTTTCCGAGTTTAGAATACCCTTAGTTACGGCTAATGAAAGCATAGGAACCAAGCAATTACCAAAAGTGGCCGAGCCCTATAGGGGAGGAGGAAGAAATTTCCTTTTCCGAAAACTTGTCCTTTCGCGCTAGTTTATCATACCTCGGAGTATGTACTACTTCGGGTAACCTTAGTAAGTATTGATAGCTTAGTTTCCGATAGATTCTGATAGTATTCTGTGGTTTTACTTTAAAGGTGCTTTTGAGGAATTTCCTGAGGAGCAACGCTTTGCTTGTGAGGAAGAGTTCGAAGATCACTCTGGAGAACCTACAGGTGAGGGCTTCTCACTGAATCTCTAGTTAATGCTTAGGGTCGATGCTTTCGACATTGTTTACTGTTTATGCACTGGATTGTGTGTGATTGGAAAATGTTTTCTGAGGCTTCGGCTGACAATGTAGATGATTCATCTACTGAATGTTTTTGAGGTTGACTTTCATGCTATGTGCTATGTGGGTAATCTATGATGTGTGGTGCATGTTTTATATGCTAAGTGCTAAGTGTTTATGATGAGATTTATTGATATATGACATGTTGTTGATTGTGATGATTTAAATATGCTTTGCACTGGAATCTAAGTTTCTGAATGGTGAGAATAGCGGGCAGGTCATGCCGATTTTACTTTGAGAGTTTTGAGAAAGCTTGATAGGACGAATGAGATTCGGGCCTTGTTATGATGTTTATGGATCGAGACATTCTCTGGAGTCATTTGGGGATTTGGAGACCCCGAGAACTTATAGGATTTGCGATAAGACTAAAAGGATAGTATTTTGTAAAGAAAACTCATAAGACATTAAACAACCTCTAAATATTTAATTAATGATAATAAACTCGAAAGGAAGGCGTGGAAGTCAAATCTTAGTTTTGGAAAACGAGAAGTGTCGTCGGATCCCAGTATTGAGGAAGTTGAGAGGCTTCGAGTATGTAGATGTTGTGGTGCTGTTGGAGCAGCGTTTGTTGTTGTGCTGTTGGAGCAGCTATTGTTGTTGTGCTGTTGGAGCAGCTATGTTGTTGGGCTATCCTGGGGATAAGTCCGGGGAATTGATAGTTCCCGAGTATGTTGATACTCTTGCTCGTTGAGCAGTTTTGACCATCGGATTGAGATGAGTCGGATGATTTGGAGATCATCGTGAGTTAGGTGTTGTTGAGAAGTGTCTTTTGTCGCAGAATCGACTTTACCTTAGGGTAAGCTTTTAGAGACTTTAATTTACCTAGAAACGTGGCGACGTGTCGAGTGAGATTCGGAGACGTTGTTTGTCTAATCATCCTGCATTCATGCAACATTAATGAGGTATTAACACAGGACGTACTCTGGACCTCGTCGGTTTCCAAAATGGTCATAAGACCCGGAATGCCGTGTAAGAGCGTTTGTAGACGTCTCTTGTAGCAGACCGAAATGGCAGACCTACGGGTTACGGCTGATCTGACTACCGCTGTTGTTGGAGTAAGAGGTACGCGGGCCGAAATGGTCCCACCGTGGCTGGTGCTAGGGCTGATCCGTTGATGTCCACCCGTTCCGGATTGCATATTGGTTGACTGGGTTAACCTGCATATCATTTCATGCAACATGCATACTGACTTAGTTGCTGAGTGTGATTGTTATTTGATAATCTTACTTGGAACATGTTAAGTGTTATTATTGTCGTTATGTTTTTGTGGAATATGCAACCCTAGGAATGATATCTCTAGCTATAAGCCTAAGTGGCTATCTATTACTTGTACCTATTGGGTTTATTATCTACATAGTTCTTTAGAGTTGACCCTCGCGTCTTCTGTGTGTGTTTTGGCGGACAACGCCTTTTGTCAGATGTCCATTGCGGACTGGTTCACAATGGTCCACCCTTCGGGGGGGATTAGGTACGAGATGATCGATCAGGACGACCCCGGGTCGTGGGTGGTTGACCCCGCGAGCCATCGAGCGACGTATTCGGGGCGTATCATGGAGGACCATGTGGATAGTGGAGGACTCTTGAGGTCAGGAGTGTTGAGGAGATGCTCTATCAGCTTCAACTTGCCACTGGGCGTTCACTGTGGACCAGGATTCGGAGGAGCACCGCCGCCACCGTCATCTTCAGAGGACGAGGATCCCTCAGAGGAGATTCCAGTGGGAGTGCCTTTGGCAGGGTCTAGTGCACCCACCGTTGCGATCATTGATGATCAGGGTTCGGGCCCTAAGCCCGTGAGTCCAGCATCAGAGCGTACTGCGGTTGCGAGGGGAGGACGGATAGGGTTGGTAGACTTAGTCGTTCTGGATTCTGATTCAGACGACGATCATGCTAGCACGTAGGTTCAGTGCTGGTGTGAGCTCCTCGAGTTAGGATTAGTGTAGGAGTAGAGTCGTAGCTCTGAGCGTCATTTGTTACTTAGGGGACAGGGTAGTTCCGCCTATAGCTTTTTGTGTGGTTTCCTTACGGGAATCACAGAGAGTTGGTTGGACTTAGGAGGTCTTATTTTCAGACCATTGGGTCAACTTATTCTCAGTTTTGAGGGATGGTGTTGCGGACACTTCACCCTTTCATTCGGTTTGTACATATTGCCTACGGGCGCTACTCTTCTATTACCCGTCACTGGAGGTTTACTCGTGACGAGGTTGCTACTTACAGCGGGGGCTGTTTATATATTGTATATTGGTTTTATTACTTTTCGCATTTGGGTTTTATTTAATTCAGTCTTGTCTTAGTTATTATCGAAAAAAAAAAATATACACGTTTTCCGCATTAAGTTTATTTTGGTTACTAAAGTGACGCCACCGAAATCGGGGTGTTACAATATTGGTGCGAATGAAAGCCTCGGTAAAATACTGAGCGAAAGTCCTAGTAATATGTAGCACACTCTCGAAAAATACTCACACAAAACCGAGATACTAGCACTGAAAATACGTGCCAAGCGGAGACGAACGAAAGGCGAAGATAAGTAGCGGGCTGCCCGCCTCGCCCGCTTAACCATCCCTCGCTCATTTAATTATTCATTCATTCCTTCATTTATCTGCTTACGTCGTTATGATTTTCTAACTTGGTTATTTGTTTGTTCGCATAATTCTAATAGTGCACGTCAAAACAATTCGGGAAACAAAACTTTTATTCAAATACTTGGCTTAATACATTTAAAAGGGGGGGGTTTCTCCTCATTTTCCTACATTCTTTGCGTTGTTCTGTCCTCTCCAGCTTCAATCGGTATTGACTGTACTCTAAGTTGCAGAGTTTCTGGCTCAGCTCCTGCTTCTCAGGATCTTCTTCCACCGTCTCCAGAGCTGTTATCATCATTTCTTTCTCCTCTAGCAGATCCAGCTCCCGCCGGCAGAGCTCTTGAATTTCCTCCACGAAGCAGAGGAAATCTCGAAGGATAGCGTCCATCTCGGGACTCAGATCCATTCCCAACAGTTTGTTGGTCAGGTCGTAGACGTTGGTATCTTCCGGATGCCTAGCGTTGATGAAGATATCTTCATCAAAAGCTTTCTTCTTGAGCTCTTCCAAACAGGCAATGTAGGATGCCATTTCCCTGATATTTTAGAAAGCTGATGAAATGTGAAGATTGTTGCGTTTTGGTTCTTATTTATAAGCCTGGTTCAGTCTCCGGAAGTTATTGATGGAGCAGTTTCTCGAGGAGTTTTTCTTAGAAAAGGAGTGACTTGCAATAAAGGCTTGAGCGTTCGTGGCCGGTGGTCAACAGTGAACCATTGGAACATGGAGAAGAAGCACTTGGGCAGACGTTTGAAATTCCCTAAAAGGAACGTCCCGCATAGTTTATCTCCCGGCGGGAGGCGTACAATCAAAACTCATAGCAAAAGCAGTAAAAACTTGGGGTTCTCATTTAAAATTAGGTGAAAAAAAAGAGACTTGTACAAAGATAACAAAGATAATCTAAGGACTCCTAACATTTTGAGTTGGCTCTACGTGTTCTTCCGTCTGGAAACGCTCGGCGACGAAGCCTGGAGGATCGTCAGCCCGACCAATCCTGTGGGTGTAACCCTCTTAAATGCTCCCATCTGGCTGAGATCAATCAGAGGATGGAGATGTTCGACTTGGGCTTTGGCAAGGAAGAAGCCTTGGCCGCGTTCAAAAGCGGCAGCAACAGCAGCCTCTGACCTCAATCTTTCTTCTAAGGCCTTCGCGTCAAGAAGGGCTTGAGTCTTCGCTGAGGATAGAAGATCATCTTTCTTCGCCAGGTCAGATCGAAGGTTTTCAAGGTCGACCTCCGTCAAAGCTATTTGGTCTGCTTTCGCACTCGATTCTAGTTGCGCCTCCTGCCGCAGTTCTGCAAGAGTTTTCTCCAATTCAGAAATCCTCCTATCGTGGAACTCTAGGCTAACTTCAGCATGAGCGGACTACTCGGCTAGTTCTTTGGAAAAGGAGTTTTCCTTGGCGATCAGTTGAGCGGCGAGCACTTCGCGATCCTCAGCAAGTTGAGAATTGAGAGCGCGGAGGCGCGCCACTTCAGATCGTAATTCGTCAGCATCCTGGGCGGAGCGCCTATAGTAGTGGAACGCGTGGAGCACTCCCGCCACAACCCCTTCAGAGACATTATCCAAACCACGCTGCTTAACAACTTCATCCATTCGTGCCATTTGGGCTGACGTCAAAGTTAAAGAATACGGGAATCCCCGATTCACAGACCCTGAGGAGAGGGTGGAAGTATGAACAAGTGGAGGAGGGGCGTTGGCGGAAGACGTCAGGTTTGGACCAAGCGGCGACGAGATAACTGTTGGACGGGAAAGTGAGCCGTCGACAAGACCGTGTTGGGCTAGAATGGTCCCTGAAGGCTCGCCGGAATTCAACCTTTTTGGGGAAGGGCGAGGATCCTCCTCGCCAAGGGGTCGTTTTCCGCCCGCCTGGATTCTCAACAGAGACGCCTTGTCGCCTTTCAAATTTATTCGAGGGGGAAAAGGAGACGTTATTTTTCTTCTCAAAGGCCGCCAGAAGCTCCTCATCAGCACGGTGAGTTTGCACTAAAAAGAAAAAAAGAAAAGGTAAGCTGGTAGAAAATATAAAGAATGACAAGGGTAGAAGAGGAAGATTTACCAATCACGCGAGAGCAGTCTGAAACGGCGAGACGGGCCAGAAAGTCGATGACAACCTTGTGTTCAGGAGCGAGGAAGTCCTCGGACGGGTCAATTATCTGGCGCGCGCCCTGTGTCCAGTAGAAAGGAAATCGAGCGGTGCCATCTGTGTGTGTGAAAACTTCAGGATATTCGTGGGATACCACAACCCTGAAGAATTTCCGGGCTAAATCGACGGTGATGCTAGGCCAGATAGGGTTGAAGCGCTGGCGACGAGGCCTAGCTTCCAGGGAAACCCAGCTGCGTTGCGGGGAGGGCTGGACAGATACGCGATAGAAATAAAAGAAGGTCGAAGGTTCAGGTTCCTGGTGAATCGCGTCGCAGAGAATTTCGAAACACTGGAGGAAGGCCCAACTGTTGGGATGAAGTTGACTAGGAGCCACATTGATATTGTGAAGAACGACGCAGATAAAAGGGGAAAAAGGAAATTTAATCTTCAAATCTGTGAACATATACCCATACACGTAAAAGAAATGAGGAGCACCCACGAAGTCGTCTTTGGGACGGAGCCAAGGGCGTTCAAGGGGTGAGCATGCACTGACATACAGAAGCTTGTCAAGAGGTTTCTCATGACAAAATCCGCCGGATTCTGTGGAAATCTCCCAAATGGACGATTCTTTTTTCAAACTTGACTGTTGGTTAGGCATTGTCCCGGCGGGCAAAGCCCTCGCGACGGGAGCACTTAAAGTTTTCCAAGTCCAGGTTCGGAAGGCAATGACGTCTTTTTCTTCAACAGGGATGCCTCCTGAAGGGGGCGGGAGAATAGGAGGAACGCACCGGAGAGGGGTGGCAGCGACGACATTACGTTTGGAGCTTTTGGTATGGCGCTTTGGAGTCATTGAAGAGGGATTGTAAGGAATAAAGGTAATTTTAACACTGGACAAGTTCGCGTAAGAGTGAAGAGGAAAAGGTTCGTAATCGTAGAGGAACGAAAAGGGGTTAGTAAGATAATGTTGTTATAAGCGGGGAGTGACGTGCAGAGAGGAACGTGTAGGAAGAGGTTGTGGACGGTTATCGAGAGATGTGGAGGAAAAAGAGAGGTTGTGCCCCATGACGTTAGGAAATGACATGATTGCAGTTGCGAAATCCTGGGGAGTGAGAAAGACGCATTAAATGAAAAGCTGCAACGGTTGCTGCCGATTGGTTAAAATTCAAATTGTCAAAATTGTGACGTGGCTGGAAGGGACATGTCAAAGGTAGCGGTTGAGATTTTGTGGATTCACTGACCCTGGCGTCACTTCAAGGCTCGACGCGTGGAATGGACACAACATGCGACAGAGTGTCACGATTTCGGGCACGTGCGTAACTATGCTGAGGCGGGGGGACTAAAAGCCGTCGCCACAAGCCTGCTTGTGGACTGGGGTCGCCTGGAAGAAGAGGGCGCGACTGGAGGTCCAAAGTGTCGATTGCAAAAGGCTCTATTTATCAGGCCATGTTGGCCATCGTTTTTCACTTCTAGATTTTAAGTTCTTAAGTTTTAGTCGATATCCTTAGGGCTCTCTCCTTGTTTCTTACTTAAAGACACACTTAGCTCTCATGCTTCGAGCTCGGTGTCTTGTGGACTTGTGGACTGGGCGAGACCCTAGGGTCCCTCGCCCAGGAGACTCAGCTTTGGGCGTGGGATGCGTCATGACCTTGGGCCTCCCTTCCCGAGGCCCAACTGACCCATTTGGACAGACTAAGTGCGCCAAAGCCCAACTCCACCTCTATAAATAGGAGGGGAATACCAATTGTAAGGGACTCTTGTGTCATTTGAGAAAGAATAGCATTGAAATTCAGTTATATTTTCTCTCTCTAAGCGGTTAGAGTTTCTCTCTCTAAGCATTCACATCACTTTCCTCACACTTTGGGTACTACCTTCCCTCTCTATGTTCTAGCACGGAACACTTTTGAAAAATGGACAAAACCTTGATGAATTATGAGATATTTGGGTGCTACATTATACCTTTTGTCATTTGTCTTCATATCTTGCATCCAAACGTAAGGTACTCTTTGGGTTTTTAATTGGCCGAAACTACTAAAATAACCTTTGTATTAAATTATGTAATTAAAAAAAGTCTTTTTATTAAATAAATTAAATATAAAGATTGAAAACTGAAAGAAATTAACTAGAGACTATTTAACTACCTACATTAAATAATAAAACTATAAACTAAATTTTGAATTTATTTTTTACTTTACTCATACAACAAAAAACTACATTAAATATAAGAGTTTATTTATTTATTTCAGGAAAAAAAATCATCAACAAAAAAAACTTCATTAAATCATTTAGCAGTACTATATTAAATAATAAAAATATTATATACATTAAATAATAAAAACTCCTGTTTGTATTAACTGTGTTAACTATTAATTATAAATTTTCAGTTACTTATACAAAAAATAATTTATTCAATATCAATTGGAAAAATTAGAATATTAATTATCAACCATAAGTTGAGCGGAGAAAATTAAAATAAAATTAAGTAATATTTTTATATATAAAAAATATTGAGAGTTTATATTAATTATTATAATTTTTATTAAAAAATAATTAAGACAAAATAGTCTTTAAATAAAAAGTATCGCTCTATAGGTATTTATTAAATATAATATGTGTGTATTAGATGAAAACATTCTTTAAATATAATTTTTGATCTATTATATATTAGTAGAAATGAATTGAGAAAGAATATTAAAATAAAATAACTATGAAAAAAGTTGAATAAATTTAAATTTAATAAATAATTCTTTACACCAATAAAATTATTTCTTATTATAATTTTAAAAGTTAAAATTACTTTATTGTTGATATAAAGTATTAAAAAAATATGTCATGAACCCAAAAGATGCCACAAATAGTGTATTGAGAGCCAACGCTAGCCACCATTTTGAAGTTTAATATGGATGGGGCGTCGAAAGGGAACCTTGGAGTGAGTGGTATTGGCGGAGTTTTGAGTGATCATGGAGGGAAGGTGTTAGGCTACTTTGCAAAAGGAACTGAAATGCTGGGTGCTTTTGAGACAGAGGTTCAAGTAGTGTTACATGCTTTATTATTTTGCCAGCATATTAAATTTTCAAATTTGGTGGTTGAGAATGATTCCTCCTTAGTGGTTGAGTGAGTATTTAGGGGAGACAGGAGGTCATGAAAATGGGAACAAGTGTTTAATCATATAGATCATTTGATGCCTGTAATTCAGTGTGTTAGTGTGGTGCGTGTATTGCTTGAGAGAAACATTGTGGCAAACCAAGGGTGTAGTAGGGAACAACAAATATGGGTATATTGTGATCCAATGTAATTACCTAAATGAGAAGGTTGTTTTCATTTTTATTGCGTTTCAATAAAGTTTTCTTTTAAAAAATATCAATTATTAAATTTGAATAATATTAATTATTTAGTTCTAGCGAACTCTAATTCTATTCAATGAAATGTCTCACCTCCATTATTATTTAATTTATTATATTTTATAATTAAAAATACTTTAGTATTTATATATTTATTAAAACTATAAAAATTATATATAATTTTAAAAATATTGTAAATCAACCCGTGCGTTGCACGGGTATTATTTCTAGTAACTATAAATTTCACACTTTTATAATTATACATGCTCAATATAAAACAACATTTATTACTAGCATCAATAATGTGAAAGACATTGTAAATGCACATCATTGAACCACACATACTTAAACTACAAACAAAGGAAAAAATTTAATTAGTAACTAAAATTTAAAATGAACGCAAAATAAAATGAATAGAAGAGATAAAAGAAAGATGAGATTGTGTGGTGAAAGCCACGTCCGAACTCCTATATATAGCTTATTGACGTCTTCTTCCAATTTATGTGAATTATGTGGAAGTCGGTAATGATGTTAGTGACTATCCCAAAGTCATAGGAGGTGGTTGCAAGATAAGAACATTCCACGACATGTAGTCTATCATAATTGGACTAAACAAAATCTTCTTAGGGTTCAATCGGTTCGTAACCGGTTCTTCTTGATTTGGAACCGGTTAGTTCTTTCACATGATCAAACTTGTCACTCTACCTGTTCTCAATTGGACCAATCAAGCTGACCACCAGTCTGATTTGATTTCTAAACATTGCAAATATGTCTTTTATCTAATGAGTAATGCTACATTGTGTGAAGTTTGTTTTGACAAAACTCACGAGGACGGCAAAAAATTTGTTTTGAAGAGTGATGTTTTGCAAAAATAACGGAAATTGTTTGTCATTGTTAGAAATAATAATATAAAATCATTCATATGACCCTTACCCCACAACTTACACTTTTAGATAATGGGTTGTTGGATATATTGAATAGAAGCAAAGACTTGCCTCATTAAAACATTTCCAGGAAAAACCTGGACAAGGAAAAAGAGTACAAGTGATCTAAACCCAAATGACCCACCCAGGAGAACTAAATTACAAACCAAGCACCATGTGCTTGAGAACCCCACGCAAAAAATCAAGATAAAATTCAATACAAGTGTCACCACATGCTGTACAGCCCCATAACTAGAACTATTAAATTGATTCTCCATCTGCCACACCATCCATAAGCATGAACAACCCTTCACCAAATGCCAACAAATAAGAGAAATTGGATACTGTATGCCTGTCACCTTCTTCATGAGCAATTCTCTCGGAAAGACACATGCAAGGTTAAAAATACTAATTGCCAAAAATAAAACAACTACACTGCGTCCCACACGATTACAGTTAGTGACCAATTTGGGCTAGACATGAATTAGGATCAGATTTCCATTCAAATAGTGAGCATCTAAAATCCTTTCCCAAAACAGGTAGCCACTTCCATGATTTCCATTGCACAATATCCAACGCAGTAGGCCAATCAGGGATCTCATTGTTGAAGACTACCTTATTCCCCCACCCCCAAATTAACCAAATAGCATCACACCAAATAGCCCAGAGAGCCTGCCTTCGCTTTTGATTCCAACCACCCAAACTGTGCTATAGGAAGTGACTCAAGCTGTCACCAGGGAGAACAATAGTAGCACCCAACCAGTTATAGCAACTATACCATAATTTTGACACTCTACAACAGGAAAATAGAATGTGCTCAATAGATTCAGCCACAGAGGAACAGAATGGGCATCATAAATCATCACCCACATAGGAACACCCCTTCGAGAGAGATCGACCTTTGTAGGTAATCTTCCCCAGAGCACGCCCCAGACCATTGTCTTGATATTTGAGGGAACCTTTAACTGCCAGACAATTTTAAAAGTGGGAGATGGAGCTTCCTGCCCTACACCGTTCAAAGCCAAATACGCAGATTTAACAAAGAACCCTTCTAAAGGTTTAGATTTCTAGACCCACTCATCTGTAACACCTTGATGAACTTGGATTTGGTTTACCTCATCTATGAGACCCAAAAGCCTCACAAGTTCCCTGTCATTATGGCTCCTCTTCCATGAGAAGCTCCACCTCCAATCAACCCCAATCCACACTCGCATGTCTCTGATCACCGCGTCCTACTGTGTAGAGAGACGAAAGAGACGATTAAATTTGGAAGAAAGAGGTACCTGCCCAGCCCAACAAGAGTGCCAGAAACGCGTATCACCACCATCACCTATCTTTCTCAGAATTAAATCGTTCAATCTTCTTCCTTCGTATACATCAAAACATAGCTTTTGGATATCTTTCCACCAAGTAGAAGCATGCCTACTCTGGTGGACATGCGGAAAGCCATCCTGTGACAAGTCTTTACCACTAATTATCTTAGCCCAAAGACTCAAATTCTCAGTATGCAACCTCGATCGGCACTTAAATAGCAAAGCCTTATTAAACTCTTCCCAGATTTTAATACCGAGACCTCCTTGATCCTTAGGGATGCAGACTGACTTCCAATTAACCCAGACAATTTTCCTACTGTGGTCATCCGAGCTACCCCACAAGAATCTTCTCATAAAACGATTGCACTCCTCAATGACACCGGTAGGCATTTTAAAAACAGATAAGTAGTACAGAGGGATAGAGGATAGCGTACTATTGATTAAGCATAAACGACCACCAATGAGAGTGTTTTCATCCTCCATCTAGACAATCTGCTTCTAAGCTTCATGAGAACCGGCTCCCAAAATGATAACCTTCGAGGGTTACCACCAATATGTAAACCCAAGTAAACGAAGGGAGGATGTAGCAGTCTACAATTTAAAATTGCTGCCAAAGTCTGAAGCTTTCGATCCTCTACCGCCACACCAATCAAATTACTCTTATAGAAATTCACTTTTAATCCAGATGCTAGTTCAAAACAGCGCAGAATGCACTCAAGGTGAAAGCATTTTGTCTCGAAGCTTCACCAATAAACAGCGTATCATCCGCGAATTGGAGGATAGAGGCTCCGACACCTTCACTTCCATCAAACTCATACCCAGTTAATTTGCCACAACTAACCGCTTACCTCAATAATCCGTTCAGCCCCTCTGCCACAATCAAGAATAAGAAGGGGGCAATCGGGTCCCCTTAGCGAATACCTCTGCCCATATCTCACCCAGGAAATCCACTTTGCTGAGAAATTCATTCTACGCAGCATATAATACATGAATTCCCACTCTATGGAATCGTACGCTTTTTCAAAGTCCACTTTGAAAGCCATCGTTTCTTTCTTTCTGCTCTTTGCCTCATGAGCCCACTCATTAGCCACAATAATGCTGTCTAGAATCCCTCTACCTCCTAGGAACGCACTCTGGCTTTCATCAATCACAGTAGGAAGCACTCTTTTGATTCGGTTGGCCAACACTTTAGAGACAATCTTGTAAGCACAGCCAATCAAAGAGATTGGTCTATAATTAGCTAGACCTTGGGGAAGCTCCTTTTTAGGGACTAAAGTGATGAATCACGCGTTACATCCCCTAGGCCAGCGCCCCTGTTTGTGGAAATCACTAACTAAATTCATAACATCAGCTGCAAGTAAGTGCCAGAAGTGCTTAATAAACCTGAAGTTTATTCCGTCGGGACCCGGACTCTTGTCATTCCCACATTGCCAAACAACATCTCTAACCTCCTCCTGATCAAAATCTGCAATTAGTGCCACGTTATCCAAACTCGATATCTGCCGAAAGGGGATACCTTCCAGACTTAACACTGGACCTCGCGAGCTTATGAATTTCAACTCAAAATATCTTTTGCACCTCTCTTAACAACTATCGAATCCTCAACCCAAAGCCATTAATGTCCAGTCCAACAATAGTATTCAATTTCCTCCTCCAATTAACGCATAAATGGAAAAACTTATTGTTCTGATCGCCTTCTTTGATCCAGTTACATCTTGATTTTTGCTGCATAATCAAATCCCTATACTATGCCACACGCCAGTATTCTGCCTGAAGTTCAGAACACTGCTTCTGTTCAACTTCACTAAGGCCTCCCGCCTCTAGTTTTAAATCAAAGGCCTCAAGTCTAGATAAAATAAGCTTACTGTTTCGATTCACATCGCCAAAAATCTCCTCATTCCAATGCTTTAACCGACCCCGGATCCTTTTCAACTTTACCTTGATAACATAAGGTCTTGTACCTGTAACTCTGATACTATGATATCAGAGCCTTATGACAAAGCGGTTTAGAGTTCGATCCTAGTCGCCACAAATTCCTCTAACAAGAAAATAATTAAAGCACATGGTATGTGAGATTGTGCATTCTCCACGCTTCGGGCTCAACCGGGCAAGTCCAAACGAGCTCTTGCATGATATGACATATTACAAATAATAGTATTAAATTATTAATTTAATTTTTACCAAACAACTTAAACTTTTGAGATAATTAGTTGCTTGATACTATCTATAAATGTTCCACTACCGTGGATATCGGTAAATGTTCGTGGATAAATTTCTTTTTGTAACAAATAGTATTTTCCTTATGTAACATACATTTCTCCCTTGTTGTATCCGTGAATTTAATCAATTTAACATTTTTAATTCAGCTACGAGCTAAATATTCTGTTTTAACTAACTTTTCAGTTAACTTAATATGAGAACTAATCCGGAAATCCTAAACCATAAACATGAATCCAAAATCAGAAGAATGACTTCAAAGTCATGATAAATTGATAATGCTCCAAAATAGAAGTAACCATTTTTCTTTTTTGGTAGACGTGATGTGAAACTCAAGAACTATATATTCCTATGCTAATTAAGAAAGAACGCAACACGACCGGCTACTAGTCAACCCTAAATCAAAATGTGTCCTAAACAAGTCTAACTTATTTTCAAAGTGGCAGTTACGAATAACGACACTGCGCATAGGTTAATTTATTCTGATCTGTGGAGGCCATAGTTGCATAGTCCAAACGGTACCGGAAAATGTTAGAATTTAGAACGCACTGGATCGGAACATAGCGAGAACTGCTGAACTGGTCTCTCTTTGCTAAAAACTATTTTTTTTTTTTCACGGTGGTATCCAGAGTTGGTAGTTAAAAGACTAATTCAATTGAGTTCTGAAATCATATTAAGTAAGTTTTTTTTCCATATACACCACAGATGAATTGAACTTGATCTCGACTAAATATTTAAGGAATTCAGATATTTTTTTTATAAAAAAAACGTAGTTAGTACACTACAATATATTAGTCATATTTAAAATGTTCGTATAATTCTTGTCTCATGGATACTTTACTCGTCTTGGGTTATAGGCATGACATGATATCCTTATAGCCAAAAACTCACCAGCCCTTCTCGTATAATGTACCGTATTATATTGAAGTTGTCTATGAACTAAACTAATCAACATATTAAGTTGTGAAATAAACACGTAGCAATTAAAAATGTATTTGACTTTAATTTTCTGCCTAGCTATAAAGGATGTCTAGCGAAATAATTAAATAAAATTCTTCGAAGATGTCACTGTGAAATAGTTCCATTTTCATGTAATTTTAATAAAAAAAATTTGGTCCCTGAAGTAAATGATTATATGATAGTAATCCTCCATTAAAAAAAACAAGCCATTTTATATAGTTTAATAGGTCCCTCACTTATCACGATTTGACAGTTCTGGTCCCTCATGAAATTTATTACTCCCTCCGTTCCTATTTATAATAACCAAATGAAGGGTGTAGCTTGATCCTTTTTATAAGAACCAATTCAAATTTCAAGATGCATTAATTATTTTTTGGAAACAATACACTCATTTAATAGAGGTTTCTTTTTCTTTCCACTATGTCACTCATTAATAATAAATAGAAATTAAAAAAATAAGTTGGGGTAGTTTTGGAAAGTTGAGATAAATTTGAACAAATTTAATACTCCTCCATACCAGAAAGTTTGTTGTTTTGCACCATTTTTCAATATCCCAAAATGTTTGTTGTTTTAGAAAACCAATGCATTTTTTGCTAATTGTTTCCACCTCTACCCTCATTTAATACATTTTCTCTCACTTATCACCTTCCATATTAACCAACCACAACCCTTCTCTATTAATTACATTCTTCTCTATCTAAGTATAATTTAATAGTGGCACATCATACTAGTAAAAGTAAATAAGGGCAATCTAGTCAAATTGAACTATCAATAATTGTTTTCTTAATCTTTGTGTCACAACCTTAAACTACAAACTTTCTGCAACGGAGGGAGTACTATCAATCACTTTCTTAAGGGTCGTGAAATGTTAGTTTGATTCTTATAAATAGAAACAGAGGGAGTAGCTTACAACGTCCCTCACATTTACTAATTGTTGCAGTTTTGGTTTTCCGTCAACTTCCATCCAATTTTTTATAAATTTTGATTAAAAAATTAATTTAAAAAACTAGAAACCATAAAATTGTTAATTAAAAAACATAAAAATGTTCTTCAAGCCTTATTTTTAATTATTTTTTTAATTAAAAACCGTTAAATATTGGATGAAAAGTTGACAAATTAAAAACCAAAATTGTAACAATTAGTAAACGTGAGGGACGTTGTAGACTAATAAATTCATGAGAGATCAGAACTTGAAAATCGTGATAAGTGAAGGAATTAAAGTGCTATTAAGCATTTTATATATAATATAAAAAAAATTAGACGTAACGCGGAAATCTTTTGTTTTTTCTTATTATCTGGAAAAATAATAATATTTTTTAATTATATTTAACTTGTTAAATTAATATATTTTTTATTTATTTGATGAAGTGACATCCTAGTGGCATGTTTTGTCATATACACATCATTTAATGAAACTCACATAAGCGAGTCTGTCTATTGATTAGGCCAAATGAATGGAAAGACGAAAATCATATTACTTCAGAGAGACCAATACTGCAATCAAGCTAAGAATTAAAGAATAAAAGAAAGTCCATTAAGAAAATAAATGAATGTGAGGGACAAAACAAGAGTTTAAATTAAACCACATCAGCATGCTAAAAACTCTGGTGAGATCGTTGTTATTTTTTTTGATACATCGGAAAGATAAATTGCACCCGCCAGGAATCGATCCCTGAACCTCCTCCTACCCAACCCATATGTCCCCCAGCTCCTATCACTTGAGCTATCCTACGGGGACGAGATCGTTGATATTAACGTTGAGAAGTTGATTTTTTTTTTTTTAGAAAATAAAAAGTATTAATTATATATCATCAGGAAATATCAGAATACACCCTATATAAAAAAAAGAAAAAAAGAATACGCCCTATATAAAGGGGAGAAAATAAAGGCAAATCAAACCAAAAGAATCCATTTAAGGAAAAAAGCTACGAAACTCTTCCATTTTAATTTTTAAGTGAGTATTAAAGAAATTGTCAATTGTCAAATATTAAACCACATAACTGTAGTCCCTTATTTTTTGTAAGACCTTTATGGAAAAAAATAGTTGTAATTAGGTCTAATCTTTATTCTTTCTATTTTTTAGTTCTTTTTTTTTTTGATCCAAAGTTGATAATGTATTAAAAGAAGGGCCCGACCCAGAGAACAAACACCAACAAACTAGCTAAAAAGAAGGCCAAAAGATAAAGCAAAAAAGAGAGGCCTGTGAGCTGGAAAACAAAGAGACATGTAAGGGTCATTACAGGACAAAAGGAAAGGAATAACTGCTAGTGGAAAAACCAGTTGTCCTCATAAAGGCTGTCTGCCAAACCAAGTGGGTGCATGTTCCGAGCAGTAAACAAATTGACAAAACCACTGAGATAATTGGAGAAGAGTAGTTTGGTTATCTGACCAAGGAGGGCCCTTCTCTTGAGGATGGAGCTAGCCTATCCCGGTAGGAGGATGATCATGACCCAGAGGAAAACAGGGGATGGAGCCAATGACGATTGGAGCTGTTCTTGGAGCAGAGGTATCATCTGCTTCTTGTTGGTTATGAGCTGCAGATGGATGGGGTGGAAGCCCAGAATGTGAAAGAGAAGAGTCAGAGCTTGATCTGATCTGGTCATTGTAAAGAAGCTGGGTGAGATGGGGCGGTTGGTTCCATGCCCAGTTAAGGGGGAAAGTCCCCTTATGTTGTAGATTGGCGACACAGTGGGCTGGTTGATTCCCTTCCCTCCTGACCCAGGTAAAACGCCAAAGGGGATGTTCCTCCACCAGCTCTGAATGTCTTTGATTATATGCTTTGCTTCTCCTAATGTGAAGTTGCCTTTGCAGGAGAGAATCAACTTCTTGTTGTCAGATTCAAAGATAGCTTTTCCCCAGTTCATATTAACTGCTGTGACCACTGCATCACGGAGGATGAGGGCTTCCGCTATGGGGGTGAAGGGGCAAAGGCTTTTCTAGTGAGACCCCAGGTGAGCAGCCCTCTTTCATCTCTGATAATAATTCCTCCTGTTGTCCTCTTGTTATTAATACTATAAGCAGCATCAGTGTTTATCTTGAGATACCCTCTGGGGGGTCTAGACCATCGGGCAAGCTGATCTGGAGGAGATTGGGTAGATGTGGTGGAGCTGGCTGCAGGGGCAGGCTGCTTTGATAAAAAGAATTCTTTTGTTGCCATTTGAATCTTCTTAATTGTGATCATAGGGTTGAGCTTAGTTCCCCTGAAGACCAGTTCATTTCTGGCTTTCCAGATCTCCCAAAGCGAGTAGCCTAGAAAGGTTAGTGGGAAATCTGAGTCTGAGAAGGAGGCAGAGAGACTGGAAAGGACATGGAGTAGCCAATTGCCAAAGTTGGCTTCTCTGGGAACTGAGATTGACAATTGGATTTGTCCCCCAAACCAAATAGGTCTGGTCCACTCACACCTTAGGAATGTGTGTATCACTGATTCTTCTTCAAGAGCACAGATTGGACAGAGGTTGTCTGGTGCAATTTTCCTTCTGTAGAGGTTTTCTTTCACAGCCAATGCGTTTTGATTGAGCTTCCAGAGGAAGACTCTAATCTTTTGAGGAAGGCTGGAAGCCCAAATCTGGGTCCAAAGGTCATGAGAGGGGGTAGTAGAGGTGGAGGGTAGCAAAGTGGAACAGCTGATAGAGTTCTTAAATTGTCGGTAGCCAGATTTTACTGAGTAAGTCCCGGATTCCCTATAAGGCCAGATAAATTCATCTTCTTCTATCAATTTGATTGGAGTTTGTAGAATTTTTCCTAGGTCCACTGTTGGTAAAATTGCCCTGATTTTCCCAGTGTCCCACTTGTGGCTTGAGGCATCAATCAGATGATTGACTGTTGTCCCCTCTGGTATGTTGTCAAAAGAGAAAATATCACCGGAGGCAAGCCAATTGTGTGATTTCAGGTTGATGGTTTCCCCATTACCCACCAGCCATCTACCGTTTCTCAGAAGGTTATCCCTTCCATGAATCAAGCTGCTCCAAACCCAAGAGGGTTGTCTTCCTTTTTTTGCTTGTACAAAGGAGCAGCCAGGAAAGTAAATTCCTTTAATAACTTGTGACCATAGTGAATTGGGGTGTTCAAGTAACCTCCAAGCCTGCTTGGCGAGCAAGGCGATGTTTAGCTGTTCAAAATCCTTGAAGCCCATGCCACCCTCTCTTGTGTTTAGAGTTAGGATGTCCCAACTTCTCCAATGCACACCTCTGTCATTTTTGTTCTTCCACCAGAAGTTAGCAACCCTTGCACACAGGTCTAAGCAGAAGTTTTTAGGAAATTTCAGCAGTGCCATGGCGTAAGAGGGTATTGCTTGAAGCACCGATTTGATGAGGACCTCTTTCCCAGCTTGGTTGAGGAGGAGGCTCTTCCAACCTTGAATCTTGCTGATTAGCTTGTCACGAACCCAAGCCAGAGATTGCGATTTGGCTCTTCCCCATTCTGCTGGGATGCCCAAGTAGGAACCAGGGCTGTCCCAAACTTGGATGTGGAGAATATTAGCCAGTTAAGTACACCTATTATGAGATAGATTCTTCCCACCAATAAGGCCAGATTTTGCCACATTAATCCTTTGACCCGATGCTTCGGAGAATTGATTTAGAGTTTGCTGCAGTTGGTAGAATTCTGCATTTGTTGCCTTTGCAAAGAGAATAGCATCGTCTGCGAACAAGAGGTGAGTGAGGGGAGGGGAGGTAGGGGATAGAGACATACCTTGGAGAGAGCCTGAGATTTGGCAGTTGGAGAGCATGTGAGATAGCACGTCTATGCAGATTATGAAGAGGTAAGGGGACAGTGGGTCCCCTGGGGACAGTGGGTCCCCTTGCCTCAAGCCTCTTTGCGGGGTGAGCTTTTGTCCAACTACACCATTAAGTTTGAACCGGTAAGAGACCCCCCGGATGAGTTTCATCACGAGGGTAACCCATTCATGCGCAAAGCCATAGGTTAAGAGGACCTGCTCTATGAAATCCCACTCAAGGCGATCAAAGGCTTTATTAAGATCTAGCTTGATCGCAGCATAGTCTTTGCTTATGGTACCTGGCTTTTTGAGACTATGGAAAGCCTCCTGGACAATTATAAGGTTATCCTGAATTTGTCGACCCCCCATAAAGGCACTTTGATGAGGTGAGATGAGTTGATCCATGAAGGGTTTCATTCTCGTCACAAAGATCCTTGTGATGATTTTGTAGATGAAATTAACACAGCTTATGGGTCTATAGTGGTTGAGGGCCTCAGGATGGGGAATCTTTGGGGTTAAGACAACTAATGTCTCATTAACAGTAGCTGGGAGGAAACCAAAGTTGAAGAAGCGCAGCAGTAACTTCATCTTTGATGGTATTCCAGTGCTTTTGGTAGAAGAGGCCATTTAGGCCATCAAGCCCTGGTGCCTTCATGCTTCCTAGATGGAAGATTGCTGTTTTGATTTCCTCTTCATTAATAGGCTGCATAAGGCTGGTATTTAGTTCTGGTGGGACAGAATTTGGAACGTGAGCAAGGCACTCATTCAAGTGGGAGAGCGGGGAGGATTTGTAGACCTCCTCATAGAAATCCATAATTTCTTTTTCAATGTTTTTTTGACCTTCAACCCAAATTCCAACAGCATTTCTAATTCTGGAGATACGGTTTCTTTCCCTTCGTTGGATGGTAGATGCATGGAAAAAGTGAGTGTTTTTGTCTCCCCAATTTAACCATTTCACTCTAGAACGCTGGCTCCAATAGATTTCTTCCTGCTGCCAAAGGTTTTTGATCCTTTGCTGGATATGGTGAACCTCTTCCCAATTCATGTCAGAAGAGCACTCATTCTGAATCTGGCTTAACCTGTGCTTTAGGTGTCCTATCTCTTCGTTTGCTTTTGTAAAATTATCTCTATGCCAGGATTGGAGGTGGGATTTACAACTGAGGCTTCGATTGAGGAAGGCCTCCCTGGGATTGTTGGCCTGTATACGTTCAGTCCAACCCTGCTGAATAACTTGGGAACAATCTGGGTGTTCATCCCAGAAAGCTTCGTATTTGAAGTGCCTTTTAGCTCTGACTATTGGTTTGAGGGTGAGGTGAATGGGGCAGTGGTCTGAGCTAATGATTGGAAGAGCAGTAGCATAGGCATTTGGGTAGGGGAACGCCAAGTCCAATTTACCAAGACTCTGTCTAGTTTTTCCTTTGTGGTGTGGCCATTGCGAGGGTTATCAATCCAGGTATAGGTGCACCCCTTTAGATCCAAATCCATCAACCCATTTGAGTCCAGGAAGCTTCTGAATTGGGTCATTCTCGAGACACTATGAGGTCTTAACCCCACCTTCTCATGCTGGCCAAGTATCTCATTAAAATCCCCCATGAGAGCCCAAGGAAGAGAGCTATTTGGGTTGAGGGAGGATAAGAAGTTCCAGAATCCCCTTCTATTAGCATGAACTGGGTTTGCATAGATGAAAGTGCATAGCCAATGGCAATTTGATCCCGAGTCATAGATTGAAGTATGGATGTGGTTAAGGGAGGTTGATAGAACAGTAACTGGGAGAGATTGTTTCCAAAATAGGGCCAAACCACCTGAGGTTCCATCAGCTTCTATACAGAGCATGTGGGGGAATTTGAGAGCTGCTTTTGTGTAAGATCTGGATTTTCAGAACAAGTTAATTTCCGACTCACGCGTAGAATCAGTGTAAGCGTGACAGGAGTTTGATATTTGAGAAAGATTAATGAAGAAGAAAGTTCAGGAATTGCTTGAGGAATGTTGCGTAGTTGCTTTCGGAGTTAGTGCGAGTCGTCTGCACACCTGCCTTATGGCGAGCGTGTCCAGAATAGGCTAATTTCACTTTAGAGCAACGTTTTAAGGGAGATTTCGAATCCTTGGAAAATTTAAAGATTCTCTTTATTTTTCCTTCGACCAGCGTTTCATTTCGGAACTCTGGACTGTACGCACGATAGTATTTACTTTTCGGAAGTCCGCCGACGCTAATTTCTTTGCTTCGAAACCCTAGATTCGAGCGATGGATGAAGACTTTTTCTATTCGGGACTTCTAACGAAGTTTCTGTCCACGTTGCCAGATTTGTTTCGACATTTCCAATCTTTTTCCAGTACAAAGTTTTGTCGTTTGAGCATCACAGCAAAAAGTAGTTTTTAGGGACAGACTAACTTACACCGCCTTTGGGATTTTAGATATCGTTTTTCCCAAATCATAGATATTTGTTTTGAGTTCTGGAATTCTGACGCCAGAATCTCTCTTAGAATTCCTCGGTGAACGTGCTGCAAAAATCGGAATCTCGAAATTTTCATTTTCCCGCGATTTCACCCGCCTATAAATAGCTCGAAAAAGCAAAAATCTATCCATTTCTTTCCTCAAGGGCCGCGAGTTCAAGGGAGCAAGGGAGAAGAGGATTTTCACGAAAACTTGACCAATCTTCGTGCAGTTCGTCCCTACTTCTAGGTATTGACGTAACTAGCATGAATCCTACCTCTGATTACTGTTTCTGTTGCGTTTCTGTAGTTGTTTCTGTGCTCACAGTTTTGAGCTTTTTGTAAAATTGTCCGATTTCTCTGATTTCTTGGTTGGGGTTTGTTCTCTAGGTTCCCAAGAGCCTAAAACCTCTGTCAGTAAACGCTGATTGTGATCCAATTGATAAGGATCTGAAAAACTTATTCAAAACCCTTTTTGTCTTACATTTCGAAACTTTATTGTCGAAAAGCTGTAATTTGACTTCGTGCCTTTAGGATTTGTTGTCACGGATGGTGTTAGGATCAATGCTGTCAAATTTGTTTTCAGAACTGATAACTTTGAAGTTTTGAGCCTTTATTTTGGACCAAAATGCCCCTGGATAGTCGTATTTCGACCCGATTGTCCGAAAATTGTTCCGACAGTTTCTTTGCCTTAGTTTTACCCTAAAACTACCTTGTAAACAGATTTGATCGAAGAAAAAGAGCCGAAGCCCTTTTTCCTTTGAGGCCGTGGGTTATTCCTTTAGGGGGGAAGTTTTTCGTTTTCGAAAACTTGTCTTTTCGTACCCGGATGTCGTATTCTGAAGCTTTAATGCTTTGTCTATCGTTTATGTATTGTATTGCGATCGAACTAATCGATTTTGTTTGGATTCTGCTTTGTTTTCTCCGAGGTTCAGTTGAAGGAACTTTGGAAGGTTCAGAGCACTTGAGTGAAGGAGCTTGTGATTTCGAAGCTGGATCAGCTCGAGGTTAGGGAAACTTACTGTATTAGCTATGATTGCATGATAGGCGTCGATAAATTCGACTTATGCTTTATCTGATGTTGTTTTTGATGATGAGTTGATGTTATGATGCTTTTCCATACTTGTGATGTTGTGCTTTTGTTGGATTGAGCGTTTTGACGCAACTTCGGAGTGGAGATTCATTGATCTGGTGATCTTTGATATTTCGGGTTGGATGAACAACCCTAGGCAAGTTCAAACGAGGGGTTTGAGACTTAGCCATTTGTTGGGATTCGTTGGTTTACTTAGACTTTCCCCGGGAAACTTCTTTTGGGTGGTTGGTTTTCGGAAAACTTATAATGATTAGAATTTCGAAAACTAGAGACTTTGGGAGACTTAGACTTTGAGAAATAAACTCATAACCTGACTAATCCAATTCGAAACGTTTTTACTAAACGAATAATCATAGGAGAACTAAAGGAGAAAATAATTGCGAAAGACGGGGAAAAGTCGACTTTGTTGTGGGTTTGGAGAGTTTTGGAATTGGGAAAGCCACTAAGGTGAGCTATGGTGATGATTGAAGGTCACCGAGTACTCTAGTACTCTTGGGAGTGTTGTTGGAGCCGTGTTGTATTGACCGACACTTAGTGCTCTTGTTGTTTGGGCTGTGTTGTATTGACCGACACTAGACCCTTGTGTATTCTTGTTGGTGGAGTTGTGTTGTATTGACCGACACTTACTCCGAGTTGTGTTGTATTGACCGACACTAACTCTTGGGTTTGTTGTGAGTTTGGGTTGTGAGCTAAACACTTTCGTGGTAAGGACGATTCGTTGTTTGGCTAACCATATTGTATCAATCGGGTGAATAACGGGAATGGTTCACCTGTGCATAACATGGTGAATAACGGGAATGGTTCACCTTGCATAAATGATGAATAATGGGAATGGTTCATCATATGGTGAATAACGGGAATGGTTCACCAAGGATGAATAATGGGAATGGTTCATCCAGGATGAATAACGGGAATGGTTCATCCATAGTGAAGAACGGGAATGCTTCACTTGTGGCGAACGGGAACGCGTCACAAATTCGGATTCATGATTGCATATCACGCATACATTCATTTTGACTTGAATTGTGTGCTGGTTGTTTATTGAAGCATTGTTAGAGCCATAACATGCTAGGATTGTTTATATATATATATATATCAACATATATTTATACCCCATGTCACATGTTGAGTATATATCTACGTATTTCTGTGAGTTGACCCTAGCGCCTTGGCTTTGGTTGCATGTTTGTGTTTGGGCGGTCGACCTGCTGCCAGATGTCGATGGCCGATTGGTTTTCGATGGTCTCTCCCTCGGGGGGGATCAGGTATGAGCTCGTCGATCGTGCTGCCCCCACCGCTTGGGTGACTGGTCACCGAGCGACGTACAGGGGAAAGGTCATGGAGGACCGGACGGATGAGCGAGGACGCCTGACGAGAGGAGTGCTACGGCGTATGGAGCTGAGTTTTGACTTGCCGCCCTCAGTTCACTATGGACCAGGCACTGGTCATGGACCACCTGCACCACATCCGACTTCACCTTCTGTTGAGGAGGACCCGACAGAGATTGAGCCTACTGTTGCTGCACCTGTTGCGCCACCTCCTGCTACTGCCATCGATCCTACCGACGTGGCGTCGTCCTCTAGGCTTGTGCGGCCGAAGAGGGAGTCCGTCGTCCCATCTGTCTCACGTCTCTTTTCTTTCTCTTCACCGCACGGCTACCGTGTGGACCCCTTGATGAGGGTGGTGGAGGAGGATGTTCTTACAGGAGAGGTGGATGTGGAGACCGGCTCGACTAGGGCGGTGCGCAGGACAGTTAGGAGGGAGGTCGTTGACTTGGACACCGAGATGATTACGGTGGATTCCGATTCTGCCTCCGAGAGCAGTGGGGAGAGCTACTCGCCGAGCAGCGACGAGGAGGAGGAGGAGCTATGAGCTGAGCTGGGAGGGTAGGTTAGGACTAGCGTCATTTTTTGTGTAGGGCTCTGATCGTTAGTCTTTTTGGGACAGGGTAGGTTCCGATGTGTGGCTTTTTGTGTGGTTTTTTTGAGGAGGATCACAGAGAGTCTGTCGGAGTATAGGGGTCTTTCTTTCAGGCCATTTTTGGGTGCCGACTTTCTCTGGATAACTGTATATTTGATACTTTTACTTATAGTGCTGGGTTGTATATTTTTGCCTGCGGGCATACTACTTGGAGTCACTGCGAGTGCGCGTGACATGGAGTGCAGCTGAGGCTGTACATGTGTATATATTGTATATCGGTTAGTTTAGTTGTTGGGTTTTGTCTTTATTTCTTTATCGCTTTTATTTAAAAGAATCAATCGAAAAAAAATTACCTGTTTTCCGCGTAAAGTTTATTTTTTGTTACTAAAGCGACACCTGGAAATCGGGGTGTTACATTTTGTTCTTTCTACTCTTCCTACATGGGCTCTGGTTTCCATTAGGAAGAGTATGGCAGGCTGGAGCTTTAGGTTTAGTTCTTTTAGCTCCCTAACCGTCGCAGCCGCCGCCATGCCGCGACAGTTCCAGCAGAGTGTACTCATGAGGAGGTTGGGGGCATGGGCAGGCCCGCCTCCTCAGCCATAGTGTCAGATGCCTCCTCAGCCATAGTGTCAGATGTGTCTAGGGAGGTAGTTAACTTATTGTAGTATTTGAGCTGTTTCAATTTCTTGGTAACACACTCATCTTCCTTGTCTGGTAGTTCACTATTTCTTTTCAGGGAAACCCCTGTTGTGAAACCAGAAATTAAAAGGGATTCACAGTCTTTTGGAACTTTGCAGATCGAGTTGGAGGCCCTTATTGTCATCATCATCTGAGGGTAGATCCACCAAGTATTTTTTAGTTCTTAAGTTGTGCATTGTTGTCATGGCCCAATTTAGTTTTGAAATCAAAATTTCAAACATTCGTTGGGCCTATTAGGCCAGTGGAGATCTAGTAGAGTGGATGTTCTTTTATTTTTTTTCTCTTTGCAACCATTTGGCGCCATATTGACAGTTTTTTGGGCACAAAACAAGGATGAAAATTTTCTATCTTTAGCAAATTCTCTTCCGCTCAACTGCTATATGCTTCTCCAGTCCGTGAATTTTGTTTTTCACTGAAATTGTTCTTATACGATGAGGTTTCTATTCCCACAACAGTAACATGTGCAGTTGCAATTATATGGATACATACATGGGTAAAAAACTTGTCTTTCCAGATTTATGTCCTAATCATGATTCCAACCAAACAAAAAATGGGTTTTTATGCATATGGAACAGTTGGGCCAGATGTCATTTTGACCCCATGATGCATATTTATGTCTATCACATGACTAACACGAAACAGATAAATGATATAAATCAATTTTCTAAGCCATTAAGTTCACCACATGCAGCCAAACACAATCCATAAATAATATCTATCTAATACAGATACTTAATAAACAACACCATAAAAGGTCCACCAACCATCCATTCAACATGAAATACATAAATTAGAGAATAAAAATAGTACCTCGAAACCACATTTGGATGCAATGAGTCCTCACCAAACCAAAAGCAGATCCTGCCACTGCATTTCTCTAGGACGTGCATGCTTTTGGAGGCAAAGGCTTTGGAGTATGCATCGTGGGGTCCCTTGCAGCGTGCCTTGGATTCTGCTTATCGCAATGGTCCCCAACCCTAGCCTCGCGTTTTCTACTGTTCTTCCCTTTCGCTCTTCCCATTTCTTCTTCCTCCTTCATTAGTCTTCACTACACCTTCGATCTTCACCGTGGAATCGTCACCTTTCTCCTCATTCTCCTCCTTCGTCGTTGATATCTCTCTCGCAACTTCTTCTCTCTAGTTTGGTAAAGTGTGCAGTGTGCAATTTTGGGCCTCCTCATTGCTAATTTGGGATTGGAGATTTCAGATGAGGATCACGTGGTAGGCACGTGTGTGCCCTCTCTCTCTCTCCCACTAAGCTTATTCTTTCTCCTACTAACCTAAGTTTATCTAGTCCACGTAAATTAAAAATTCACACGCATGAAAAATTCATTAAAATTTTAACAGAATGACTAACTGTGATGACGAGAGAAAAAGTGGGGAACGGAGAATGCAATAAAAATAGTTTAGGGGCTGGTTTTGCACGAAAGTCATTCATGGAGACCAAATGGACTTCTAAGCTTATAATATAGATGACTATAAATAAGATTAGATATGATGGAAAAAAAGAAAATATCATAAATCCATTTAATAAGTTTCAATTTTTAAACTATAAATTTTCAATCCTAAACTAAATAGAGTGTTTGAGTTTGAGTGTATCTGTGTTCTACTGAGGAAACACCGGACTTAAAATTGAACAAAGGAAAATCAAAGAAGAACTTGCGTTGCATATACGATTTTTCTAAAAAAGGAAAAATGCATGTGCTTGCTAACCTTTAACCTTATGTAATATGCATGCCTACATTTTATTTATTAACTTTACATACGCGTGCCGCACACGTATGTAGGGAGGGGCTGGCAGGGGTCATTGCCCCCTAAGGATTTTGAGATATTCACCGAGTATAGGTATTTTTATATAGAAAATGTTATAATATTTTGTGGTGCTCATCAAGTTGAATTTCCCGACATGAAAACCCCTTATTTTATGAGCAATGGTTTTCATAAGAAGTAAGATGGAGATACGAAACATCTTTATAGAATATATGTGTTTTATTCTGCAATTGATTTGCAAGTATTTGAATTAAATAGAAGATTTAATGCAATAGAAGATTTAATGTAGAAGCAGTGAAACTTCTCATGTTCAGTTTTAGATCCTAAGGAAAATTTTAAATCATTTGATAATGAGAAAATCTGTAAGCTCGTTGAGAAATTTTATACAGATGATTTTTCCGAGCTAAAAAAAAAAGAATTTATGGTTCCAACCGAGACATTATCATTCAGATGTTTCCCGAGATCATAATTTAGGAAAAATTTCCAGTTTATTTGAGTTTTACCCAAAGTTAGTACTTGAAACTGAAAAAACAACAATATTGAAAGTTTATATAATATTCAATGAAGATTTTTTTTGTCTTATATTTTGCCCCCCGACAAGAAAATCCTGGATACGCCCCCGCGTGCGGCGTGCCCCAGAGGGATATATAATTGCTGGATATATGTGTCAATATGGATGTTAAAGATTTTATCTATCAAACTTTAATCTATCATTAGCTCACAAAATTAGAAAAATGTTATCATGGCACAGCTGGGTACAATTTGCATAGAATCAATCATGACTCGTACATAATATATGTTCCGTGCTAGAACATAGAGAGGGAAGGTAATATCCAAAGTGTGAGGAAAGTGATGTGAATGCTTAGAGAGAGAAACTCTAACCGTTTAGAGAGAGAAAATATAATTGAACTTCAATGCTATTATTTCTCAAATGAGCTAAGAGTCCTTTACAATTAGTACTCCCCTCCTATTTATAGAGGTGGAGTTGGGCCTTGGCGCCTCTATCCTATCCAAACGGGCCAGTTGGGCCTCGGGAAGGGAGGCCCAAGGTCATGGCGCGTCCCCCGCCTAAGGTCAGGTCTCCTGGGCGAGGGACCTTGGGGTCTCGCCCAGTCCACAAGTCCACAAGACACCGAGCTCGAAGTATGAGAGCTAAGTGTGTCTTTAAGCAAGAAACAAGGCGAAAGCCCCAAGGATGCCGACTAAAACTTAAAAACTTAAAATCTAGAAGTGAAAAACGATGGCCAACATGGCCTGGTAAATAAAGCCTTTTGCAATCGACACTTTGGACCTTCAGTTGCGCCCTCTTCTTCCGGGCGAACCCAGTCCACAGGCAAGCTTGTGGCGACAGCTACTAGTCCGCCTGACTCGACATAGTTATGCACGCGCCCTAAACCGTGACGTTTTGTCACGTGCCGCATCCTTTCCACACGTCGCGCCTTGAAGCGATGTTTGGATCGGTAAATCCACAGAATCTTAACCGCCACCTTTGAAATGTTTTCTCAAATTATGTCAACATTTTGTCAATTTTAAATTTGAACCAACCAGTTCCAACCGTCACAGTTTTCCACTTAATGCGCTGCCCCTGCTCTCCGGAATCCACGTCACACCTTTTGTGTGAAGGCCCCACCTTTACCATGATGATTTACCATGATGAGGCACGACTTCCTAACCTTTATCATACCCAACCCTTGAGTTATTTTCCCTCACATCATTCATCATCTTCTATTAACTGCTCCCATATTCGCTCCCAACTCTCGCTCCGGTCTCCTTTGCTGATCTCACGAATCCCCACTCCGGCTCTTGCTCTTCTTCTCAGAGTTCCCTTCCTGGTTAGTTTTCATCCCTTCCTTCTCCCCTTTCTTTCTTTTCTTTCTTTGATGTCTTTGACAGGGACCTTGTCCTCCATTGAGGCTTGCATTTTCACGCGCTCAATCGGAATTGGTTAGGTAGATGTGAGGAAAGAGCAATGCTTTATTAATAGTCGTGGGGGTCTGTAGGCCCCATTGTCTTGTTGTTGTGTAGCTACTATTTTCGAGTGTTGGAGCTCGGGATTTCCTTAAGCGAGTTCAAGCAAAGCCCATCGCTTGACGACCTTCGCCACTCTGCCCTCCCCTATCTTAGAAGCCCCTGATCAAGGAGTCCTTGATCAACCATCGGAACTGTCAACCAGCAAATCCGTCACTGACCTTGCTAGTAAGGTCAGTGGGCTTTGCCATTCTTCGTTTTTGGAGGGCCTTCTTCGAACCACCGGATGCCGGGGACAAGACCGCCCCTGGCAGCATCGTGGGCTTAATGAACCCAAATATTCCCAC
This sequence comes from Lotus japonicus, assembly GCF_012489685.1. NCBI lineage: Eukaryota > Viridiplantae > Streptophyta > Magnoliopsida > Fabales > Fabaceae > Lotus > Lotus japonicus. Next base: position 67,992,022 of record NC_080041.1, read on the forward strand.
TTTTTCTTTGCTTACGAATATATGTTTCTTGATCTGAGCATTAAACTTCCTTTCTCCTCCTTTCTTACTCAAATGTTGCGCGATATGAATGTTTCTCCTTGTCAACTCCATCCCTGCTCCTGGGCCTATCTGCAGTGTTTTGAGATTCTTTGCCATAGCGTTGACGTAGCGCCCTCCGCTACCCTTTTTTCCTTCTTCTTTGAAGTAGATTCTCAAACTCAAGGGTCTCGCAACTGGGTCACCCTGGTGCCCCGGCCAGGACGAGAACGATTTGCCCCTTATCAAGTGGGCCCGGAATCTTATTTGGCTCGCCGGTATTTTAGGGTCATCGTCCACCCTGCTTACCCCTCATCATTTACACAGAAGGACGGGAAAGCCCTTTTCCCTCTTTACTGGACGCTGTCCCCCAGATCCTTATCCGACTTCCCAAAAATATCGTTTTCCTCCAGAGAAAGCTTCGCCGTTGAGGTCTTATCTCGACTCCCACTTTTTAGTTGTATTGAACTGCTTGATGCCCCCCAGGATCTAAATTGCTTCCCCGACTAGGTCCTTTTTCTTATTCCTTTGTCGCACCCCTCTTTTTATATGTCCTTCACCTCTAACGACTGCTCTCTCTTTTTCTTTTCAGGAAAAATGAATTTCTCTTCCGACGAACTACTGAAGGCTTTCCTTTCCGGGGGCGTTAAAACTGCTGAAGGCTTTCCTTTCCAGGGGCGTTCATACCGGGGATAAGAGACAAAGCTCGCCGTCGGACGACGGTGCTTTCAAGAAGAAAAAACTGGACGAGCTGAAACCACCTTTCGTTTCTTCGACTGTCCCTAGCGCGGAGGACACTGCCTTTGGCTCTCCCGCCCCGGTTGGCGCGGGTGATTCTTCTAAACCTACTCACCAGGGCAAGGCGAGCATTGCCCAGGTTGAGGGCCTTTCTCGCCCCCCAGTGTCACCGACGACCTAGTCCTCGCCAACTGTCGTTCATCTCTCAACTTCTGCCTCTGACTTGCCACCTTTTGCTTCTCCCAAGGCTGTTGGCGGGGAAAAAGACCCCCCTCTGAATTGTCCAAAGAACCCCTCTGGCGAATCAAGCTCCAATCCCTTCTCCTTCCTACTTTCTCACCCTTTCCTCGAGAAACTAAGGGAAATGCCCAACCAGAACCCGCAAGACATTGCCCAAGAAGCTGTCTCCAACCTCCTTCGAGCCGGCTGCCTGTTCGTCCAAGTGGCTTGGGAAGCCCGTCCCCTTACCGGGATTGCTGGACTCCGGCAGGAGGTGGAGAAACTGCGCTCGACCAACCTTCAAATCAATGAAACTTGCTCCAAGTTGTCCAAACTAACTGGTCTCAGAAACGGAGAAGAAGACGAAGATGCAGAAGAAACTCGCTGAGGTGAAGCTTACGAAAGCTGCGGCGGACAAGAAAGAGGAACAACTTGAAAGCCAAATTAAAGAGCTTCGCAAAACTCTTGGTACTCAGGAGGCTACCCTTACTTCTCAAAAGGGAGACCTTTTGACCAAGAATGAGGAAATCGCCAAGTTGCGCCAAGATTTGGCGGACAGGCGGAAAGCTCTTGCCGATGCACGCTCTGATTTGGAGTCAAAACGCAAACTCTTGGCCGAAAAAGACGCCCAGGACCTCGCCCTAGAAAAGTATGTTTCTTCATTTTGCTTTTAACTCCGCAGCCTACATGAGGCGCCCTGCCCATCTCCGCATCAGATCCAGTGTGAGACCTAGGTTTTTAAGCTTAGAATAAATCGATAAAATTTCTATTCACGATTAGTTTCGATGTAACATGAAGGAAAACTGAACAAGTGTTCATCAAATGGAATAAATTTATGAAGGAGATAGTTCAGGAAAAGGGTTAAGGTTAACATTATAATCGATATAAGTTATAGCGCAAGTAGTATTCGCTTATACCTAGGACAAGAGCGTTAGTAAACGACTAATTTGCACTTAAAGACACGATAGAAACTAATTCCAAAAATCTTCAGAGAAATGTTAGAACTTCTCTTATACCTTTCCATGACAAGCGTTTCGATACGAAACCCTGGAATGTACGAACATCCGATTCTAGTTCTCGGAGGTTTGCTGAAACTAAATCCCTGATAGCTCAAGAAAATTAAAATAAACGGTCGATGAAGACTTTTTCTATTCGGAGCTTCAAACGAAGATTCCAAACGTGTAAACCTATTTCTTTCGAGGTTTCTAATCTTTCTTCAGAAAGAAGTTTTCTCATTCGATATCAACTGCAAAAAGTAGTTTTTCGGTTAAAATAAATTTACACCGACTTTGGATCGTTTGCCTTAATTCCAAGAAACCTATTTTGATTTCTGGAATTCTGTCGCTAGAACCTATCTTAGAATTCACAGAGGAAGGCACAGGAAAAATCGGAATCGCGAAATTTTCATTTTTCCGCATTTTCCATCAACTATAAATAGCTTGAAAAAAATCAAAAATTCTCCAACACCATTGCCACCAAACCCGCGAGCAAGAGGAGAAGGAGGGGAGAAAAGATTTTCGTCGTTTCTTGCCTGATCGCTGCACCTACAGTTGCTACTCGAAGACCTCGAGGTATAGATGCTATTCGTTACTTCTGATCGTCAATTCTGTCGTTTTTCTGTATGTCTTTCTGTGCTCAAAGTTTCAAGCTTTTTGTAAATTGTCCAAATAACTCGATTTCTCTGTCTAAACTTACTCCATGCATGCCCAAGAGCATGTTTAGCGGATTACATGCCGCCGAGTTTCAATTCTGCTCAAACACCCATTTTCTGACCAAAGCTTCGCCCTTTAGACTTAAAACTCTCGACTGAGCTTAGCGCCAGTAGGATTAGTTGTCATAAACGCCGTTGGTGACGTCCCCATCTAATTTATTTTTCAAAAATTCCAGTTTTGAAATTCCGAGCTAAAAACACTGACCAAAATACCCCTGCATCAGTTTTCGATCCGATAATTTTTCCGAGCTTTAATACGCCTTAGTTACGAATAATGATAACCTAGGAACCAAGTTTGGTCGAAGAAAAAGCGCCGGACACATTTAGTGTGTGTGGCCGAGAGCACCCTCAATGGGGGGAGGAAAATTTTTCTTTTTCGAAAACTCGTCTTATCGCGTTAGATTATCGTACTTCGAAGTTTATAATGCTTCGTGTAACCTTAGTAATTATTGTTTGCTGAGTTTCTGACTGATTGTGATTGAATTCTGTGATTTCTCTCTAAGGTTCGTTTGAGGAATTCCAAGGAGCGGAAGGAGGAGATTGTGAAGGAACGCTGCAGGATCGCACTGGAGGAGCTACAGGTGAGAGCTACTCACTGAATACTAGATAATGCTTTAGGTGTCGACGAATTCGACTTGATTTATTGTTTATGCACTTGATTGTGATTGACTGGGAAATGTTTTATGAGGCTTCGACTGACAATGGTGATTATTTATCGGTGGATTTGTTTTTGATATTGATTCACATGCTATGTGCTAAATGGTTAATCTAGGATGTGTTGATATTGATTTACATGCTATGTGCTAAATGGTTAATCTAGGATGTGTTGATATATGTGCCATGACTGTTGAATTGTGTTACTTTGATTATGCAATTACACATATATCTGTTGTACGTCAGAGTGAGGATAACGAGCAGTTATGCCACACTCATCATGAGATTTTGGGAAAGTTTGACGGGACGAACGGAGGTTCGGGCCCTTATTAATATTTTAGTGGATCGAGACCTTCTCTGGGAGTTACTTGGGATTATGGGATCTTTTAAACTCATAAGAGTAGAGACAAAACTAACTGGAAACCATTTTACAAGGAAAATTCATAATACACTAAACAACCTCCGAACCCTTTAAATAATGATAACAATCTCAGATGAAAGCTTAGGGTTTGGATATTAGCTTTGGCAAATGAGAAGTGTCGCCGAATCCAAGATTTAGGAAAACTAATAAGTTTCTGAGTATTTTATTCTCTTTGCTCGATGAGCAGTTTATTTATCTGACTATCTAAAGGATAAGTCAGGGAACTATAAGTTTCCAAGTACATTGTTACTCTTCGCTCGCTGAGCAGTTTTGACCATCGAATTAGATGAGTCGGATGACTTGAGAAGTTATCATGAATGATTTTACTCTTTTCTTATTTAATTGTCTTTTGTCGCAGAATCGACATTTACCTTAGGGTATTCTTTTTAGAGACAATAAGTTAGCTAGAACACGTGACGACGTGACGAGTGAGGTCGGAGACGTTGTTTGGCTAATCACTTTGCATTCATTCACACATTTTGAGGTTTATACACGGTGGGAAGTCGGACCCGATGGATTCCAAAATGGTCCTAAGACCCGGATTTCCATATAAGAACACTACGGTGATTCTTAGTAGCAGACAGAAATGGCAGGCCTGTGGGTATACTGCTGATTTGACTACATTTTGTTTAGTGTAAGAGATGCCCGAGCAGAAATGGTCCCACTTTGGCCGGTGATAGGACTGACTCGTTGGTGTCCATCCTTCCGGATTGCATCTTGTTCCTCGTCATCTCATTCATGCACCATGCACGCTGACTTAGTTTCCGATTGTGATTGATACTTGTTAATCTTACGTGATATATGTTAATTGTCAGTAATTATCATTTATATTGAATTGGAAGATATCCAATTTATTATGCTATCACAAACTTCTAAGCTTAAGTAGCTATTCCTTAAACCTTATCTACTGGGTGTATTACTTATGTAATTCTTTGAGTTGACCCTCGCGCCTTCTGTTTGTGTTTTGGCGGACTACGCCCATTGTCAGATGTCCATGGCGGATTGGTTTACGATGGTCCACCCTTCGGGGGGGACTAGGTTTGAGTTGCTTGATCAGGAGATCCCCGACTCATGGGTGGTCGACCCCGCTGACCACAGAGCGATTTACTCGGGGAGAATAATGGAAGATCGTGTCGACAGTCTGGGACACTTGACGGAGGGAGTTCTGAGGCGTTACACTGTGAGTTTTAACCTGCCACCCGGCGTGCACTGTGGACCCGGTGTAGGAGCACCACCACCACCGTTGTCTTCTAACGACGAGGACCCCTCGGAGGAGGAGCCAGTGGGAGGGACTTCATCAGACTCTAGCTCACCTATTGATGCTGTTGCTGATGACTTTGGATCGGGTCCCGAACCCGTGAGACCAGCTCAGAAGCTTGTTGCGGTAGCGAGGATGGTTGCAGACATTGACCTAGTCGTCCTGGATTCTGATTCGGACGATGATCACGCTAGCATGTAGTTGTGAGTGCTGGCGTGTACTTCTCTGCAAATCTTAGTTTTGGAAAACGAGAAGTGTCGTCGGATCCAAGTGTTGAAGAGATTGATAAGTTCTGAGTATGTCGATACTCTTGTGTTCTGGGAGCAGTTGTGTTGTTGGGCTATCAGGGGATAAGTCCGGGAAACAGGTAGTTTCCGAGTATGTGATACTCTTTGCTCGTTGAGAAGTTGTGACCATCGGGTGGAGATGAGTCGGATGATTTGGAGATCATCATGAGTTATGTGTTGTTGTGAAGAAGTGTATTTTGTCGCAGAATCGACTGTTACCTTAGGGTAAGCTTTTAGAGACATTAATTTAGCTAGAACACGTGGCGACGTGTCGAGTGAGATCGGAGACGTTGTTTGACTAATCATCCTGCATTCATGCAACATTAATGAGGTATTAACACGAGACGTACTTCGGACCTCGGTGGATTCGAAAATGGTCATAAGACCCGGATTTCCGCGAAAGAGCGTTTGTAGACGACTCTTAGTAGCAGACCGAAATGGCAGACCTTCGGGTTTACTGCTGATCTGGCTACCGTTGTTGTTGGTGTAAGAGGCACGCGGGCCGAAATGGTCCCACCGTGGCTGGTGTTAGGGCTGATCCGTTTGATGCCCATCCCTTCTGGAATGCATTTTGTTAACTGGGTTAACCGTCATTTGCATATCATGCAACATGCATACTAATTTAGTTGCTGAGTGTGAGTGTTACTTGTTAAATCCTATTTGGAACATGTTAATTGTTATGATTGTCGTTATATCTATTGTGGAATATATAACCCTAGGATGCTATCCCTAGCTATAAGCCTAAGTGGTTATCTCTTATCTGTACCTATTGGGTTTATTATTTACATAATTCTTTGGAGTTGACCCTCGCGTCTTCTGTGTGTGTTTTGGCGGACAACGCCCTTTGTCAGATGTCTTTAGCGGACTAGTTCACAATGGTCCACCCTTCGTGGGGGACTAGATACGAGATGATAGACCAGGATGACCCCGGCGCGTGGGTGGTAGACCCCGCTAGCCATCGCGCGACGTACTCGGGGAGGATCATGGAGGATAGGGTAGACAGAGTAGGACACTTGATGGAAGGAGTGCTGAAGAGGAGCACTGTCAGTTTCAACTTGCCGCTAGGAGTGCATTGCGGACCAGGAGTGGGAGCACCACCGCCACCGTCGTCTTCGGATGATGAGGACCCCTCCGAGGAGGAGCCTGTGGGAGTGCATTCTTCAGAGTCCAGCACACCCACCGTTGCGATCATTAATGATCATGGTTCGGGCCCAAAGCCCGTTAGTCCAGCACCGGAGCGCATTGCGGTTGCGAGGGGAGGACGGATAGTGTTTGTAGACTTGGTCGTTCTGGATTCAGATTCAGACGACGATCATGCTAGCATGTAGGTTTTAGTGCTGGTGTGAGCTCCTCGAGATAGGATTAGTGTAGGAGTAGAGTCTTAGCTCTGAATATCATTTGTTTCTTTGGGGACAGGGTAGTTTCCCGCCAATAGCTTTTTGTGTGGTTTCTTTACCGGAATCACAGAGAGTTGGTTGGATTTAGGAGGTCTTGTTTCAGGCCGATGGGCCAGCTTATTCTCAGTTTTGAGGGATGGTGTTGCGGACACTTACCTTTTTCTTTAGTCTGTACATATTGCCTACGGGTGTTACATTTTTCTTCTTTCCGTCACTAGAGGTTACTCGTGACGAGGTTGCTACTTACAGCGGGGGCTGTTACATATATTGTATATTAGTTCTGTTGTCATTCGCATTTGCGTTTTATTTATTTCAGTCTTGTCTATATTATCGACGAAAAAAAATATTCACGTTTTTCCGCATTATGTTTATTTTTGGTTACTAAAGTGACGCCACCGAAATCGGGGTGTTACAATTTAATTATGTCCTTGCACTGACATATGTGATTCTGAGTAGTGAGGATAGCGGGCAGGTCATGCCGATTTTATTTTGAGATTTTGGGGAAAGTTTGACGGGACGAACAGAGTTCGGGCCTCGTTATGGTTATAGTGGATCGAGACATTCTCGGGGAGTTAATTGGGTTTATGGGATGTTGAAAACTCATAAGATTTGCGATAAGACTAAATGGAAATTATTTTGTAAAGAAAACTCATAAGACATTAAACAACCTCTAAATCTTTAAGTAATGATAATAATCTCGAAGGAAAGCTTAGGGTTCAAATCTTAGTTTTGGAAAACGAGAAGTGTCGTCGGATCCAAGTATTGAGAAAAATTGTAAGTTCTGAGTATGTTGATACTCCTTCACTCTTTGAGCAGTTTGTTTAGCCATCCAAGGGATGAGCCGAGAAGCTTCACTGAGGCGTAAGACCTTGCGAATGCGTGATACTTCACTGAGGCGTGAGACCTTGTGAAAAGCATGGATCTTCACTGAGGCGTGAGACCTCGTGAACAGCATGAAACTTCATTGAAGCGTAAGACTTCGTGCAAGTGTGTAAATTCACTGAGGCGTGAGACCTCGTGAGAGCATAAAACTTCACAGTTTATTCAGCATTCTTTCTATCTTTTATTTATTATCATTAAAAGGTTTTATTTCGACAAAAATTTACGCACGTTTTTGAAAAAGGTTACTAAAGTGACCCTCGAGAAATCGGGGCGTTACAGCGGGAGAATCTAAGGGACCTCACTCGCTTGCGGGCCTTGACCCGAAAGCAAGACAAGTTCCTCCGGGGTGGAGGAGATCCCATAGACTCCTGGGTCTGTGGAACCCTCTGATCAGGAGATCCTTGTGGACTCACCACGGTGACTGGTACGGCTAGGACAGGCTCTCCGGTCTCCATAGGCTCGCCTGCCTGTGGGTATGGCACTTGTGGGCTGCCTGGACTCTGCGGACCAACGTGCTGAGCATGGGTCGGTAGAAAGAATGAGAACACCATAGGGAGCGTCCCGGGAAAACCGATGTGCCCTGCTGTAACGCCCCGATTTCTCGAGTGTTACACAGTAACTAATTAACCAATTTTCGTAAAGAGTTTTCGTCGATTCACTTATTAATCTTGAACTAATGATAAAAGTTCAATTTTACAAAATTCTCAAAACTTAACCATTTCAAACTTGCGGAAATAATCATCAACGTAAACCTCAAACTTTATTAATCATTGAAAAGAGTATGAAATAAATATCCGGAAGAAAATTTCAAAGTAAATTACATCAAGTTAAACTATCTCAACTAAAATAAAGTAATGGTTCAGTACTTCCAAAACTCGGTACTCTCAACCCAAAAGAAAAATGGATGTCTCACAACCCAACCATATCCTTGGCCCCTTCCTCTTTATCTTCTTCCTCTTCATCAGAAGTGTAGTCGTCATCCGGTAGTGGCTCGTCACGTAGCATCAACTCCCAAGAATGAGTCGTCGCCATTATCTTCACGACCATCTACCCCCCCCAAAGAAACACATAGCAAACAAGCAGGGTCAGGTCCAACAAAAGAATGATAATGACAAAATCAACAACAACATATATAATATAAGTACATTATATGTCTTTTATGGGAAAGAGTCAGTTACTAACGGAATCTCACTTCACACAACCCACCAAAACTTCCATGGCCATCTTCGTGCTTCCGCAGAGGCACGGTTATCACGGTGACCGCAGTCAACCAATTCACGTGGAGCCGCAATGATCCACAAAAGTTCACGGTGACCGCAGTCAACCAAATCACGTGAAGCCAAACCGGCCCACAAGGTTCACGGGAGACCGCAGTCAACCCAAATAACTCCCTCGCGTGCAAGGTACCATCGTTCTCATGGTCCATAGTCTCTCACTAGACCTATGTCCAATAAAATTTCATTCACAATCTTCTTGCAAGCGAGTTAATTACGCGTTTCTCTTTGTTTAAGTCTCTAAAGTCAACCTAGATTCTTACATCAACATCGCATAAATATAACAATTAAACGATCACAGACACATCGGGAATTACAGCTAGATGAGCGACCTTTTGAACAATTTCCAATAATATCACAATTCACATAAGGCATAGCATAAACTTACACTTACGCATGGCACATCATGGCATAAATTATCAAATAAGGGTACATAAGGCTTATGCAGGGAAAACAACACATTTTCGCAACTTAGCTTTTTGGACAGCAGAAACAACGTTCATTGAAACTGGTCTACAGAATGCGTCCTCCAACAAAAAATCATGTATAATATCTTTCTGGAAAGCTATTTTAAATATCTACAACTCTGTAGTTAAAATCATTTTCATTTGAGCCCCAAAATTAGGTGATATTACTCCTTAAAGTTTCTGTCCGACACAGGGAAAAACAGCAGGTATGACAGTTACCCAAAACGACCTACAACACACAATACTAGACCAAAATTTATGATCTTTATATGCCTGGAAAGCTCTTTCGAATATCTACAATTTGTATGCTAATCATTTCTTTATTTGGCGACCAGAAACAAGTGAAAATAGGACCTGAAGTTTACTGTCCAGCACAGAAATCTGACAGAGAATGCATTTGCCATCAATTTCGTTTTAGCCATTCTATTCTAAGGGTTCTAAGTCATCTACCAGCATCAAATATAGTAACATGTTCACAATGTAACCCAATATCACATGGAAAAAGTCCAGCACACATCGCATATTCAAAACCTCAAGCACATCAATCAAGTTCATACATAAAATCATGTCAAAGCATGGCAATATGGCCTAGACATGCTACCCAACTCCTAGGACCAGCCCTTACCTTGATTAAGAGTGAAGAAATTAGAAGTTGGGTGATGAATAAGGGATCAAAAGCTTCTGTCCAAGACCCTCTCTTCCCTCCTAGTTGAGCTCTCTCTCTCGCAGGTCTCCCTCTCTCTCTCACGCGCGCACAAGGTGGCGGTGGTGGCTTTGTCGGCGGCGGCTAAGGGTGCAAGGGGTGATTCTCTCACTCTTTTCTCTTCTGTTTTCTTTACGTAAGGAGTGCAAGGGTTTCTGTTTCAGAACTGAATGGAAAAGAAACTTTTACCCCCTTCAAGACCCTAATACAACCGCGGGCTCCCCCTCTTCATGGGCTTGGGTTTCTTTTCTTTTCTCTTGAGCCCGCTCCAAGTCAAACCCTTGACCCAATAACTTAAGCACTTAATCAGACCTGAATCTAATTAAAAACTTAAGCCCTCTTAAGTAATTTCATAATCAAATTCGGAATTAGAAGAAAACAAACTAATTTACTCGCTGGTACTGTACAGCCGGAACCACCGTTGCTTAAACGCGAATATCTCGAGCTACAGAGGTCGGAATGACCTGATTCCACTTCGAGAATTTTCTTAACTTAAAGGGCTACAACTCTCATGAAGGAAGTTTTCTCAACCGAGGTCGTTAAGACCCTCGAAAAATCCACACAAGTTGACAGCTATAATCTGTCAATTTACAAACTTGGCCAAAAACCTCATTTTTATTCAATTTTTCTCAAAAACGATACAAAATGAATTTAGGGCCTTACAATACCACCCTCCTTAAAAATAGTTTCGTCCTCGAAACTACTATAGGAAGACATACCACGCTTCCATTGCGCACTCTGATATTCCCTACAAATTTCCCAGTCGTCTCGACGCATAGGTTATTGTCCTTAGTCTCATCTCTCTAGTCTTCACGTGACATCTCTAATGGTCTAGTTCCACATCATTCTCACAAAGGGAATTCGTCTCTCCTTAACGTTCCTTTCATAGTCTAACACCAACCATCATTTCGATCACCATTTTCCAATATCAAGTTGATCAGGCTCAATATCAAAAAGATGGCAACTCGAAAAATAACTGGTAAGGACGTTCAAGTCACTCTCATTTCAGTGTCCATAACCTAGACACTCGTCGTAGAACCTCACGGAACTCTTCCGTCAGAACACGACCCAAACTGCCTCACTGCAGTCACACAAAACAACAAAAGTTTAAGTTAAACAGGTGTTATGCTCATGCTGGTACACGCTGGTCGGCGTCCCGTCCAGGTGATCCAAATGCAACTTCAACAGCTCAGACACGGGAAAAAAACTTTCCGGACACCGAGCTCAAAGGTTCCATCCACCAATTCACTCGTTCGGTAGTTCCATCCACCACCTAGTTCATTCGACAGTTCCATCCACCATCTGGTTTGTCTGATCTATGGTTCCATCCACCAAATACGATCGTTGGTTCCATCCACCAATCTCGTCTTTCCTGATGGTTCCATCCACCATCTCGGTCTGACCAATGGTTCTATCCACCATTCCTGCTTCACCGATGGTTCCATCCACCATCTCATCGACCTTGATGGTTCCATCCACCATCTCGATCGACGCAGTCCGTTCACTGGCTCCATCCTCCATCTTATCGACCTTGATGGTTCCATCCACCATCTTGATCGACACACTCTGTTCGCTGGCTCCATCCGCCATCCTTTCTTAGCTGATGGTTCCATCCACCATCTTTGCCAAGTAAGGAAAAACAAAAATCGAGAGTGTAACACAGTCACACAAAACACCACAAAAACGTAAGGAAGACATTGACTCGTTCAGTGTTCTTCCCCGCCTCTATGACTCAACAATGAGCCTTCAGCACACCAAATCACATCACACACATAAATCACAAACCATTCACAAAATGAAATAATATCAAATATGATTTATTTTACCAAGTCTGACACAAAGTCTAGATGTGGTCAGGCGTGTCCCACTTGGAGCGTCTATTCCAACCTCAATCTTTGGTAAGCAACAACCGTTAGATATCTAGCAATCATCTGCAGATAGACCTAGATATCACGCTCGTACTAGGGCACTAGGCGCCAAATCTAAATCCAATTGATCAACCGTTTATAAGCTAATCGTCATCTTAATACCTAACAATCCATATGTCATCTCTTGTTTCAGAACTATCCTCATTCAGACCTTAAATCAATCTTTCACTTATCCACAAGTCAAATTATATCTTATTTTTAAGTCTAAAATCTCTGCATAACTCAGAATTCATTCCCTTCAAGGTCTAACCAGATACTGTGCCTCAAGGGACTTAGCCCAACTTTCGCTCCCTAGATTTTAATCTTCAAAGGTTCAACTGCTATCGTCACAACTAAAACCATTAAATCTCTTATTCATACCTGTCTCTCAACTCTCAAGGATAATCTTAACCCTTAAGGTTTTAATCCAGCTTAGTAATTCTCACTTAGTAGTCCTGACACATTTCTCTGAAATCCATATCAACACTCTCATGTATTCAACTTATGCTAAAACTTCCTTTCTCTAACTCGATCATTATCACACCAATCAACTTCTTAATCTCTCAATCCAATTCGAACAAACTTTAAGTCCTACACAATTAGGACAAGAATTTATGTTCTTAAAATCTAAACCTTCACCGAGTTCGCACCAATAATGTCCTCTAACTCTTCGACACTTTTTAGATGAATATTCATTTCTTCGCACTACGACTTCTTCACAAAGGGATCAAATGCCTAACAAAACTCATCTCTCAGTTTTGACCAACGTCTGTCAATTCCTATCAACCTTTCTATCATGGTCCATCACCAGCTATAATTCTGAATATCACCCCCCTTCAAGATTAAGTTGATTAGGCTTAATATGTCGAAGATGGAAATTTAGAAGAAAAAGTCACTGGAAAGGTCAATGAGTCCCTATCATCCAGTAGTCACATAAATTGAGATCATATCCAATCGATTCAATTTCTAATACTTCAACCTCAAAAATCATGTACCCTTGACATCTCATCTCTGGAATTCATATGTCATTCCACTAAGATTCATCCTTAGCTTCTACCTTCGCCTCTTGACACGTCAAACACGTTGATACATACTCGACTACTCGTTTCTTCATCTCAGTCCACCAGAAATGAAGCTTTAAGTCTGATACATCTTTGTCATTCCCGGATGAATACTCAATCTACTCTTATGACCCTCATCCAAGATCAACTTTCTCAAAATATCTTGACCTAGAGACAAACACTTAATTTCAAGTATCACGACAATGATACTAATCACAGACATTCTCACAGTCAAGCAAACATCTTAGCACACAAGTCTACCCAATCTCACCGCGAAGCTTTGAAGACATCTTTATCAAAAACAAAAACACCAACGAGTTCGAAAACTCGTAAGCCCAAAACCCTTAGTGCTCTGGTTTCTCAACCGGAGCTCTGATACCACAATGTAACGCCCCGATTTCTCGAGTGTTACACAGTAACTAATTAACCAATTTTCGTAAAGAGTTTTCGTCGATTCACTTATTAATCTTGAACTAATGATAAAAGTTCAATTTTACAAAATTCTCAAAACTTAACCATTTCAAACTTGCGGAAATAATCATCAACGTAAACCTCAAACTTTATTAATCATTGAAAAGAGTATGAAATAAATGTCCGGAAGAAAACTTCAAAGTAAATTACATCAAGTTAAACTATCTCAACTAAAATAAAGTAATGGTTCAGTACTTCCAAAACTCGGTACTCTCAACCCAAAAGAAAAATGGATGTCTCACAACCCAACCATATCCTTGGCCCCTTCCTCTTTATCTTCTTCCTCTTCATCAGAAGTGTAGTCATCATCCGGTAGTGGCTCGTCACGTAGCATCAACTCCCAAGAATGAGTCGTCGCCATTATCTTCACGACCATCTACCCCCCCCAAATAAACACATAGCAAACAAGCAGGGTCAGGTCCAACAAAAGAATGATAATGACAAAATCAACAACAACATATATAATATAAGTACATTATATGTCTTTTATGGGAAAGAGTCAGTTACTAACGGAATCTCACTTCACACAACCCACCAAAACTTCCATGGCCATCTTCGTGCTTTCGCAGAGGCACGGTTATCACGGTGACCGCAGTCAACCAATTCACGTGGAGCCGCAATGATCCACAAAAGTTCACGGTGACCGCAGTCAACCAAATCACGTGAAGCCAAACCGGCCCACAAGGTTCACGGGAGACCGCAGTCAACCCAAATAACTCCCTCGCGTGCAAGGTACCATCGTTCTCATGGTCCATAGTCTCTCACTAGACCTATGTCCAATAAAATTTCATTCACAATCTTCTTGCAAGCGAGTTAATTACGCGTTTCTCTTTGTTTAAGTCTCTAAAGTCAACCTAGATTCTTACATCAACATCGCATAAATATAACAATTAAACGATCACAGACACATCGGGAATTACAGCTAGATGAGCGACCCTTTGAACAATTTCCAATAATATCACAATTCACATAAGGCATAGCATAAACTTACACTTACGCATGGCACATCATGGCATAAATTATCAAATAAGGGTACATAAGGCTTATGCAGGGAAAACAACACATTTTCGCAACTTAGCTTTTTGGACAGCAGAAACAACGTTCATTGAAACTGGTCTACAGAATGCGTCCTCCAACAAAAAATCATGTATAATATCTTTCTGGAAAGCTATTTTAAATATCTACAACTCTCTAGTTAAAATCATTTTCATTTGAGCCCCAAAATTAGGTGATATTACTCCTTAAAGTTTCTGTCCGACACAGGGAAAAACAGCAGGTATGACAGTTACCCAAAACAACCTACAACACACAATACTAGACCAAAATTTATGATCTTTATATGCCTGGAAAGCTCTTTCGAAGATCTACAATTTGTATGCTAATCATTTCTTTATTTGGCGACCAGAAACAAGTGAAAATAGGACCTGAAGTTTACTGTCCAGCACAGAAATCTGACAGAGAATGCATTTGCCATCAATTTCGTTTTAGCCATTCTATTCTAAGGGTTCTAAGTCATCTACCAGCATCAAATATAGTAACATGTTCACAATGTAACCCAATATCACATGGAAAAAGTCCAGCACACATCGCATATTCAAAACCTCAAGCACATCAATCAAGTTCATACATAAAATCATGTCAAAGCATGGCAATATGGCCTAGACATGCTACCCAACTCCTAGGACCAGCCCTTACCTTGATTAAGAGTGAAGAAATCAGAAGTTGGGTGATGAATAAGGGATCAAAAGCTTCTGTCCAAGACCCTCTCTTCCCTCCTAGTTGAGCTCTCTCTCTCGCAGGTCTCCCTCTCTCTCTCACGCGCGCACAAGGTGGCGGTGGTGGCTTTGTCGGCGGCGGCTAAGGGTGCAAGGGGTGGTTCTCTCACTTTTTTCTCTTCTGTTTTCTTTACGTAAGGAGTGCAAGGGTTTCTGTTTCAGAACTGAATGGAAAAGAAACTTTTCCCCCCTTCAAGACCCTAATACAACCGCGGGCTCCCCCTCTTCATGGGCTTGGGTTTCTTTTCTTTTCTCTTGAGCCCGCTCCAAGTCAAACCATTGACCCAATAACTTAAGCACTTAATCAGACCTGAATCTAATTAAAAACTTAAGCCCTCTTAAGTAATTTCATAATCAAATTCGGAATTAGAAGAAAACAAACTAATTTACTCGCTGGTACTGTACAGCCGGAACCACCGTTGCTTAAACGCGAATATCTCGAGCTACAGAGGTCGGAATGACCTGATTCCACTTCGAGAATTTTCTTAACTTAAAGGGCTACAACTCGCATGAAGGAAGTTTTCTCAACCGAGGTCGTTAAGACCTTCGAAAAATCCACACAAGTTGACAGCTATAATCTGTCAATTTACAAACTTGGCCAAAAACCTCATTTTTATTCAATTTTTCTCAAAAACGATACAAAATGAATTTAGGGCCTTACACCTGCTCCTGGATCCCTGCACCACAAAATCATGAGTCCCTGATAAAAGCAGTATCCTGTAACTGGGTCAACATGCCAGCCAGCACGTATTCCCATCTCTGAACATGACCACCTTTGGCGTCTCTGTATTCCGACTCTGTTAGTGGTAGTGACAGTACTTTCCTACTCCTTGTTGCTCCTTAAGTGTATTTTCAAGTATCAATCGTCTCCCCCATATACTTCCATTAAGTTTCTAATAAATTAGAAACAAGCATCTGCTGCCTTACTGAATTCAATGGAATCATCAATTTTAGCTTATGGGCACTCTAACAGTGCCAATTTGCGATTTCAGAGGTTGCCCGTCAGGTGAAATTTGGGCTTTCTTCCTTATAGCACAATTACTACAATTAGCTATCCTAAAAGCTCCTATGACCTTCCAGAAGTACAGGAGGATCAATTTGGCACATCAATTCGCGGCCAAACGTCCAACCCGATATCTCAATTTGAGCTTTGAAGTTCATGAATTGTTTCTATCAATTCACAACGATTCAGGTCCTAAAACTAGTCTAAAGCTTCCTAATTATGTCCTAGCATGCTTAAGGGATCAATTTGGATCGAAAACGAGCTGAAACGAGCAAGTTGCAGAACTTACTCGCTGGAAAACGATGATGCTCGCAGGAGAAGATGATCGGAGGGTCGTGAAATGTCACCGCCGTTCTATTCCAAGTACTGGAACTTGATCTACAGGTTGTGGGGAGTTGAATGGTGATCGTGGGTGTGGCTTAAGTGCTCGGAGATGGGAGAAAGGGTGAGTTACAGGTCAAGGGTTTGCCGGAGCTTCGCCGGAGATGGTGGAGTCGTGGTTTCTCGACCAAAACTTGACCAAGACTAGTCGATTCTCTCCCTCTCCTCTCCAGGAACTCAATGGAACAAAAATGGGAACCTAACTCTCTCTGGTTTGAGAGATTCGTAGAGGGGATGTTTCAGAACTTCCTCTCGGTCTCACTCTCGTTCTGGGCTCTCTGGGCACTTTCTGAAGGTTCTAGGGCACTCACTGGGTAGCTAGGGTCGCGTGGAGTCAAATGGTACCCTTTAAATAAGCTGTAGGGTGATTAATTTGCTAAATCAAGCTTAAACTTAATCAAAGTTGCACCACCAATGGCTCTTCATGCATGGGGTTTATCCAAGGGCTTGAGGTTGCGTAGCTGCAGCTTGGGAAGGGTCAGAAGCAATCAGAATTGAGGTTTGCATGGTGTAAAGGCTGATTGCATGCCTAGGTCATTTGCACACAAATCCTAGGGCACCGATTGGTCGATTTCTTTATCATTTTCCATGTCGGGACAAAACTGATGCAATATTATACTGGTTCAGGTTTGTTAGTGCTAAATTAGAGTGTATTTCCCCTCTCAAGGTTCAATATCATCTCTTTAGAGTGATTAAGGTATCACTCTTTTAGCTTGATTCGGGTTTCAATCACTCTGAGACAATGTATCTATCATTGCCAAGAGATGTGACCAGATCATTTATTTAGCCTATTCTACCTCTATCTCAAGTTCATCCTCTTTTTGGGGTTATTATGACCATGCCTTTGGTACTTCTATTGCCGGGTCGATTTAAAGTCGATAGACCGACGTCTCGATTTACGTGCAAACAAGTATTATCATAAAATATTCACACACACACATATATATATATATTATACGTATAGTATATAGTATAGTTATACCCAGTGCCGGATCCAGGACCCCGGGGTCAGGGGATTCAATTTTTTCAAATAAACATAGAGCAGCCATGATTTTTTTTTTGAGCCTGAGCAACCTAAGCCTAAGTGTCTAATTTGAAAACCCTAATCAGATATTCGGATACACATCATATAAAATGGCACTAAACTTTAGAACTACAAATTCACATTAGTAAAAAATGAAATGATGAACAAAGTACTCATAAATGTAATCGGAATTCTAAAGTGACATGTGTATTGAGTGTGTATAATGACAATTGGAATTCAAAATCAATGAGGCAGAAAATTGGGGGAAATTTTACTCTATTGTTCTGATCTTGAGATCTCTTTCTTTTCTTTCCCTTGCTTTGTTTTTTGGGTGGTGAAGCTTGCATTTGGTTCCTTGAACACAGGTCCTGTTGCTTCAAAAGTAGGACAAACATAGATATCCTTTCTCAAGTCCAGATAATCCAATTTGATGAAAGTCCATATTAACTTTATAAGAACCCTACAAGGTGAACTAAAAGACTAGAGAAAAACTATATAAAAACACAAATTCAGCAACTAGAGTTCATTATCATAGCATTCCAGAGACAAGACCAGCTACCAATGGTTGTAGACTCAACACCAACCCGCAGCAGCAAGTCCCATTGCAATCAGCTACCAATAATCCAAAACACAAGCCTGGCTTCCTGTAAACCACTAGGCAGCAGAGGGGAAAATAAAGGGCAGCCAGCATCACGCAATAAACACCCAGTAGAAGCAACATATAGCAGTGAAAAATTCCCCACACGTCCAAGATTACAGTGCTTCTAAGGAAGTCTATATGGGCAATTTCTGTTTGAGCATAAGCCTGCAATGAAAATTGTCAGAATCGTGTTCATATTATTTGCTTGATGAAAGATAAAACTTTATTCAATACACCTTGAAAAAATGAGAACAATCTGGCATCGGCTCTAGAATGGCATGCATGACAAATCAATTAAAATCAAATTTTAAACCAAGAAGTAAATTCAACAGACCACATTCAATTCGGTGGAACTTGGAATTCATATATTACAAAACCTTATGGGTCAATTTGCAGTTGGGAGCAGAATATAAACCATTCAAAACTAAAGATCTCGAAGGGAAAAAATTGAAAATTTCCAAAAGGGTTTGAAAAATTCAGAGGCAACCAAGACAGTACCTTGGATTAACAACTAACAAGCCAATCATAATTTGAAAACTTGAAATTCCTATTTCCTGAATGAAATTATGACATTTGAGGAAATCAATTTAGGAAAATCAAGCTTGAAAAAGGAGAAGAGAAAGAAAGGAAATCAATTTTGGGAAATCAAGCTTAAGAAAGGAAATCAATTTAGGTTATTTAGCCATTTAGGGTTAGTGAAACCACTCAAATCAGCCATACCTGTAGAGCCGCAGAGCCAGAGGCACGGCTGGACAGTGGTGGTGTGGCGGCCGGCGTGGTGGTGGCGCGCTGTTCCCATGCGGCCGTGCGTGATTTTGTGCAGTCCAAGGTGAGAGTGCTTGTGGAGTTGTTGTGTATCGAGAGAGAAAGAATGAGAGTGAAGTCTGACGTGATGAGTGTGTGAGGAGAGAGAGAAGTTGGGGTCTAGGGTGCAAATTTAAATTTTCAGGGGGTTCAAAAAAAATAGTACAAGGGTGTAAGTAGGAATTTTTTTTTTCTTTTCAGGGGGTTCAACTGAACCCCCTGGGCTAGCTGTGGGTCCGCCCCTGGTTATACCATTAGCGAAGATTCACCTATTCCAACTCTCTAGGGTTTCGCGTTGCCTATGAGGTCTTTACCTGGTTGGTGGGATGTTACACTCTTCAAATCCATCTAATAGAGTCTGAACTTCAAAACACAAGCAACACCTAACAAGAGTCTTATGGATTCCAGTTTAGCTACTGGAGCAAATGTCTATCTTAGAGGTGAAACAACCATGAGCAATAAGACTTCTGGATCTGGTAGTCACCCCTTCTTGAAGATTACCAATGATGTTTTCTTGAGGATGATTCTTCTGAACCCTGATTGATGGAGCTTTGTTTGATGTGGTCTCTTTGTCTTCTTGTTCATCTGCACTTGTCTCAGAATCATTGTCGAGGACGGTTGTTGGAGCATGGGCTGGAACGTCTGCACCATCATCATCTTCATCCATATTGGTATCATCCTTCTTACTTGGTTCATCATCCACAGTCACATTTACAGATTCCATCATGGTTCTTGTGCGTGAATTAAAAACCCTATATTTTTTGCTGTTCATAGAAAATCCTAGGATCGCGATCTGCAAGAATATAGCATTTACTTCCAAATATGTGAAAGTTTTTTACAGAGGGCTTCCTACATTTCCATAGCTCATACTGTGTGCAGGATGTACGTGCTCTAATGGTGACTCTATTATGTATGTAACAGGCAGTATTCATAGCTTCAGCCCAGAACTGGTGTGGAATTTTCTTAGCATGTAACATTACTCTTGCTGATTACTGGAGAGTTCTATTTTTTCTTTCAACAATTACATTCTGCTATGGTGTGATAGGGGCAGAAAACTCATGACTTATACCTTCTGATCCACAGAACTCCAAGAATTTTGAATTCTCAAACTCCCTTCCATGATCACTTCTGATTCTCACAATCACACAATTCTTCTCATTCTGAAGTCTCAAGCATAGATTCTTGAATATTTCAAAAGTATCTGATTTTTCTCTCATAAATTCAACCCATGTATACCTGGAACAATCATCTACACAGACAAACACATACATTTTTCCTCCCAAGCTTTCAACCTGCATAGGACCCATAAGATCCATGTGAAGCAATTCCAGAACCTTTGTCGTGGTCTGATGCTGGAGCACCTTGTGTGACACCTTGGTTTGTTTTCCAATCTGATATTCTCCACAAAGTTTTCCTTCTCCCAAGCTCAGTTTAGGCATACCTCTTATTGATTCATCAGCAATAACCTTTTGCATGCTCCTGTAGTTGAGATGTCCTAGTCTTTGATGTCATACATTCACCTCATCTTCCTTGGTTATCAAACATCTAGAAACTTGAGCTCTTTCCTCTGATGTCCACATGTAACAATTGTCTTTTGATCTGACTCCTCTCATCACAATTCTGTCATCATCAGTAGTCACAACACATTCTATTTTATTGAACTTTACAACAAACCCTTGGTCACAGAGTTGGCTTATGCTGATCAGATTTGCAGTTAGACCATTGACAAGTAACACATTATTCAGATTAGGAGATTTTGTGCTCATTAGTTTTCCTACTCCCTTGATCTTCCCTTTAGCTCCATCTCCAAAAGTGACATAGTTGGTGGAGTGACTTCTGATGTCTTGCAAGAAGCTCTTGTTTCCTGTCATGTGCTTTGAGCAACCACTATCAAAATATCAATCTTCCTTTGATGATGCTCTGAATGATGTGTAGGCTACCTGACATCTGACTTCACCCTTGGGCTTCCATTGCTTCCTCATCTGAATAGGCTTTGAAGTCTTGATATTATTGTGCATCTGAGGATAGCCATATAACTTGAAACAATAGGGCTTTGTATGACCATTCCTACCACAGTAGAGACACTTCCAAGGTACTGTTTTGCCAAACTTAAGCTGGGGGTTCACATGCTGAGGCACATGTCGGGGCAATGGATCTGGCAGCTGATAATTCCTGGGCTTCTTGAATTCAGTTTGTTTTGTAGCAGCAACAAATATCTTTGAACCTTTCTGATCTTCTTTGTTTGTTGTCCTGTAGTCAAAACCAATTCCCTTCAAACTTCCTCCTTGCTTGCTAGTTTCTTTCAGAATTTCATCGAGCATGTCAGAACCACTGTTCAACATCCTACGAGATTTGTTAGTAGCTTCAAGCTTCCTTGTCAGAGTTGCCACTTCCTCTTGAAGTCCTGCATTAGTCAACATTAGGTTAGCCTTTTCCATAATTTCAACATTATTAAACTTACTTTGCTATTCCTCCAGGTCTTCTTTCAGCCTTTCATTCTGAGAAACAAGTTGTTCTATCTCACTTTGCTTTTCTATCACAAGTTTACATGCTTATTCCCACTTGTTATGCAGCAGCTTGTAAGTCTCAGCCAGTTCCTCATCTGAGATGTCCTCATCACTTGTCTCAGACTCATAAATAGTTCCAGAGAAGGCATTGACTTTGTTTGCAGATATCTCCTCCTCATCTTGAGTGTCTTCATCTAACCAAGTTACCATCATACCTTTCTTCTGCTTCATCAGATAGGTAGCACATTCAGTCCTGATATGTCCATATCCTTCACATTCAAGACATTGCACTGCTTTATTCTGACCAGATCTTTCTTCTTCCTTGGTCCTTCTCTATGAATTAGAAAACTTGAGTTTGTTGTCGAACTTCATGTTTTGGACATTAGGCCCGGTTCTTTTGTCAATCTTTCTTAGTGCTCTATAGAATTTTTTGCAACCATAGCCAAAGCCTCAGATGTAACACCCTAGAAAGTCGGAATAGGTAAAATATGAGATGATAGTATAACTATAATATATAGTATATATATAACATATATATGCGTGTATGTGTGTAAAAATATGATATTTTATTGTAGTACTTGATTGCACGTAAATCGAGATGTCGGTCAGTCGACTTTAAATCGACCCGACAATAGAAGTACCAAAGACATGGTTATAATAACCCCAATAAGAGGATAAACTCGAGATAGAAGTAGGATAGGGTTAAATAGATGATCTGATCGCATCTCTTGATAGTGATAAATACATTGTCTCAAATTGATCGAAACCCGAATCAAGCTAAAAGAGTAATACCTTAATCACTCAAAAGAGATGATATTGAACCTGGAGAAGGGAAATGCACTCTAATTTAGCACTAGCAGACCTGAATCAGTGTAATATTGTATCAGTTTTGTCCCGATATGAAGAAATAATAAAGAAATCGACCAATCGGTGCCCTAGGATTAGTGTGCCAATGGCATAAGCCACAACTCAGCCATGATGCACCCCATGAACCCTTCTGATTGCTTCTGATCATCTTCTACCCTCAGCCACGCAACCCTAAGCCCTAGGACAAGCTCCATGCATGCAATTCCATTGGTCGTGCAACTTTGATTAAGCTTAAGCTTGGTTTAGCAACTTAATCACCCTACAACTTATATAAAGCCTCAAACTTGACTCTCTGCGACCCTAGCTAGCTAGTGAACGTCTTAGAACCCTCAGAGAGTGCCCAGAAAGCCCAAAGAGAGAGAGAGAGACCGAGAGGAAGCATAGAAACTTCATATCTTCGAATCTCTCAAACCAGAGAGAGTTAGGACCCGTAACGCCCCGATTTCTCGAGTGTCACACAGTAACCAAAACGTCGTGAATTTTCGTCGTTTAATTAATTAATCTTCAATTAGTGACAAAAGTTCAATTTTACAAAAGTTTTGAAACTTAACCATTTTCAACTTGCGGAAATAATCATCAACGTAAACCTCAAACTTTATTAATCATTGAAAAGAGTATGAAATAAATATCCGAAAGAAAACTTCAAAGTAAATTACATCAAGTTAAAATATCCCAACTAAAATAAAGTAATGGTTCAATGCTTCCAAAACTCGGTACTCTCAACCCAAAAGGAAAAATGGATGTCTCTTAACCCAACCATATCCTTGGCCCCTTCCTCTTTATCTTCTTCCTCTTCATCCGGAGTATAATCGTCATCCGGTAGTGGCTCGTCACGTAGTATCAGCTCCCAAGAATGAGTCGTCGCTGTTATCTTCACGACCATCTACCCCCCCCCCCCAAATAAACACATAAACAAATAGTGCAAGGGTCAGGTTCCACAATAAAACACGCATAAACATAAACACATCTCACATAAACTTTCATCATATGAATATAACCACCTGTCATAGTTTCTCTTGTATTAATAGCACTAATTTAGTTAGTAACCTACTTCTCAGTTAGACTAACGTTTCCTCACATCACACAACCCACCAAAACTCCTTGGCCAATCACATACATCCGCAGATGTACAATCACATGGATACGCAATGATCCACAATTCACAATTCTCACGGTGACCGCAGTCAACCAAATCACGAGGATCCACCGATCCACAAAATCTCCCTCGCGTGCAAGCTACCGTTTGTCTCTAACAGCACCATCGTTCTCATGGCCCATAGTCTTCACTCGACCTATGTCCGATTCATCACATTTACTTGCAAGCGAGTTATATCTCATTCTCTTTGTATTTAAGGCTCTAAAGTCAGTCCTAGAGTCTTCTCAACTTCAACGACAATAATAAACATAATGACAATAGATATTCACAACACCAATGGGAATTACAGTTAGGTGAGCGACCCATGGTTCCTCAGTCAGGTAATATTCATAACACATAAAATATCCCTAACCATATTCGCATGCTTCTCAAACACATAAACATGGCAAGATAACCAAAACGAGATGTCTACCAACCGGTGCAAGAAAACGAAGAAAAGGAATGGCTCGAATCCTAAAACTAGGTTCGGCCGAACCATTTACATGGCCCTAGGGTTTTTCAAAAACTTTTCCTTCTCCCTTTTCAAGTGCACTAGCCTTAGATCAGCCCTCAAACATCAAACTAATTCCTCAAATTTTCCAGATTTGATCAACCATCAAACATCATGTTGGAAACAATCGAAAAGTAAGCTAATCTAGCAAGTAGTCACATGAATCCATGGCAAGTATATCAAATGTGTATTAATAAGCATGCATCCACTGCACAAATTTCCAGCAACAATTATATTCACAAAACATCAAGAGAAAACCTTCAAGATAATCACTTTCCCTCATAGAAATTCATAGCATCTCCTAATCACATATTCCTAAACAAAAACTTCAAACATTTTCGCAACTTAGTTTTTGACACCAGGGACAACATGCATTGAAACTGGTCTACAAAACGCATCTTCCATCCCAAAATCACGTATGATACCTTTCTGGAAAGCTATTTTAAAGATCTACAACTCTCTAGCTAAACACTTTTTCATCCAAGGTCCAGAAATGGGTGATAATAGGCCCTGAAGTTCGCTGTCCAGTACAGAAAACTGGCAGAGAAACTTCCGCCTCTAAATTAATTTATAAACCAATTAAGTGTAACACCCCGATTTCGGTGGCGTCACTTTAGTAACCAAAAAGAAACTTAATGCGGAAAAACGTGAATATTTTTTTTTTCGATAGTATAAACAAGACTGAAATAAATAAAACTCTAATGCGAAAGATAATCAGAAACTAATATACAATAATAAATTACAGCCCCCAATGTAAGTAGTAAACCACGTCACGAGTAAACCTCCAGTGACGGAAAGTAAAAGAGAGTAACGCCCGTAGGCAAAAGTACAAACCAAAAGAAAGGTCAAGTGTCAGCAACACTATCCCTCAAAATGAGAATAAGTCAGCCCAGATGGCCTAAAACAAGACCTCCTAGCCCAACCAACTCTCTGTGATCCCCGTAGAGGAACCACACAAAAAGCTATCGGCGGGTAACACCCTGTCCCCAAAGAAACAAATGACGGTCATGACCCTTTGTAGTTTGAAATTTTGACCAGTACGCTTATCGTGATCATTTACGGCAAATTCTGCAATCTGCCTCACGTAGGGGTCGTTGATATTCGTAATGGGGGACCAACCGCCAGGCACCGCTACTGTAGAGGCTATCTGAACTAGGAGGAGAAAAACAACATACTCTAATTTCATGGTGACTGTCTCTCCCACTGTGTCTTCTTCTCTGTTGTGTTGTGATGCTACGCTTTATGGAGACTGGATGAGGATGGTGGTAGTTTGGGTTTGATTTATAGCACAAGATGTTTAAGAAGATTTGAATGAATTGGAGAGTTGGATCAGAGTTAATGGGCTAGGCCCGTCAAAATGTTGGTTGAGTCGTAGCCTGTAAAAGAATGACATCTACCATTCCAACACAAGTCGGTGGATAGGAGATGTGGGGAGAAATTATCATATAAATTAGAGAAATTTATATTTGACAATTTATATCTTATATTAGTAAAATAATACTTTTATAAAATCAACCATCATCGTCAAAAAAATGGATTGTGACCTGAATAAGAAATTGTTAAATAACAAATTATATTAAGAACATTTTAAATGTTATATTCATTAATTGTCATGATTGTTTAAAACTTAAAATGGAATAGTATGTATTACTTATCAATATAAATATATATTTGTCAAATATAATATTATTTACTTATTAATTGTTTCAATACTAAATGATTTTATTTTATGACGTGATTAGTTATAAAAATAGGAAAGTCTGTATCATTTCTCGATTCCACCCACATCCTGAGAGAGTTAGAGAGAGAGAGAGAGAGAATTAAAATATACGATTGGTTGTTGATAGAAAAAAGGAAAAAAATATATGAAGGTAAAATGAGAAGGCAAGAAGTTTGCAACGAAAGTATTAAAACACATATTATTTTTGTTGTAATTTCACGGGTTTTTCTTCCAATGGTAGAGCGCTATTCTTTAACTTCCAGGTCTTTTTTCAAAAAAAATATCTAGTTATTATAAAAAGTTCACAATTTTATGGATGGTAAATAATTTTGATGTTGTTTCGTTGGTTATGTCGTTCCAGATAATTTGTGCGGACTTTAGATTAACAATAGAATAATTTTCACTATACTGTTAGCGGTTGAAGATTCAGAGAAGCATGAATCCTTTTTCTGTACTATAAATTGCTCTTGCAATTTTGGCCTAGGAGTAGTGATGGCCAAATGACTCACTAATAGTGTGGTAACAAAAATTCATGGACAAAGGGAAAGATATCCAAATTGAAACAAAATCAAAACTAATTAAATGGATTAATAAATATGGACCATTGTTTTTTTCCATAAAATTAACCGTCATTGTACGAATTTTTAATTATAATATAAATTTGTGATGTTTTTTTTTCTACCACGTGGACCCGATGCGTGGATAATATTTGTTCAAACCGAGAACATTTACATCCTCAAAATCTAGCTTCGTCATTAAATATTCCGAATTTTGTTGTGAAACATTAGTGACAATGGGTGCATATACAAATCAAAGTCTTAAAATAACCAATAAATTTTTTATAATCTCACATTCTTTTCTCCATTAAATAACCCAAAAAAAGCTTGCACTCATAAAATGAACAACAGAGGTCAATGGCAACACGAAAAAGCATGCACTCAGAAAATGAACAACAGAGGTAAATGGAAACACGAATAGATGAAGTGATTGATAAACCATTCAGACTTGAATAAAAATAAAAATGCTTATTTGTATAACAAACATACGAAAGATATCATTGCTTGAAATTTATGTTAATATTTAAGGACTAATAAGGTGCCAAGAAGAGACTATCCTAAACGGTATCCATGGCTGATCCTGGACAGCCGCTTCGATAATGTGGGAGGCTGAGCCATCGGTGACGGCGAAGGTGAGGTCGTACCTGACGCCTGCAACTACTTGGCTTTGTCCCTTGATGACCCTTTGTAGTTTGAAATTTTGACCAGTACGCTTATCGTGATCATTTACGACAAATTCTGCAATCTGCCTCACGTAGGGGTCGTTGATATTCGTAATGGGGGACCAACCGCCAGGCACCGCTACTGTAGAGGCTATCTGAACTAGGAGGAGAAAAACAACATACTCTAATTTCATGGTGACTGTCTCTCCCACTGTGTCTTCTTCTCTGTTGTGTTGTGATGCTACGCTTTATGGAGACTGGATGAGGATGGTGGTAGTTTGGGTTTGATTTATAGCACAAGATGTTTAAGAAGATTTGAATGAATTGGAGAGTTGGACCACAATTAATGGGCTAGGCCCGTCAAAATGTTGGTTGAGTCATAGCCTGTAAAAGAATGACATCTACCATTCCAACACAAGTCGGTGGATAGGAGATGTGGGCAGAAATTATCATATAAATTAGAGAAACTTATATTTGACAATTTATATTTTATATTAGTAAAATAATACTTTTATAAAATAAACCATCATCGTCAAAAAAATGGATTGTGACCTGAATAAGAAATTGTTAAATAACAAATTATATTAAGAACATTTTAAATGTTATATTCATTAATTGTCACGATAGTTTAAAACTTAAAATGGAATAGTATGTATTACTTATCAATATAAATATATATTTGTCAAATATAATATTATTTACTTATTAATTGCTTCAATACTAAATGATTTTATTTTATGACGTGATTAGTTATAAAAATAGGAAAGTCTGTATCATTTCTCGATTCCACCCACATCCTGAGAGAGTTAGAGAGAGAGAGAGAGAGAGAATTAAAATATACGATTGGTTGTTGATAGAAAAAAGGAAAAAAATATATGAAGGTAAAATGAGAAGGCAAGAAGTTTGCAACGAAAGTATTAAAACACATATTATTTTTGTTGTAATTTCACGGGTTTTTCTTCCAATGGTAGAGCGCTATTCTTTAACTTCCAGGTCTTTTTTCAAAAAAAATATCTAGTTATTATAAAAAGTTCACAATTTTATGGATGGTAAATAATTTTGATGTTGTTTCGTAGGTTATGTCGTTCCAGATAATTTGTACGGACTTTAGATTCACAATAGAATAATTTTCACTATACTGTTAGCGGTTGAAGATTCAGAGAAGCATGAATCCTTTTTCTGTACTATAATTTGCTCTTGCAATTTTGGCCTAGGAGTAGTGATGGCCCAATGACTCACTAATAGTGTGGTAACAAAAATTCATGGACAAAGGGAAAGATATCCAAATTGAAACAAAATCAAAACTAATTAAATGGATTAATAAATATGGACCATTGTTTTTTTCCATAAAATTAACCGTCATTGTATGAATTTTTAATTAGAATATAAATTTATGATGTTTTTTTTTTCTACCACGTGGACCCGATGCGTGGATAATATTTGTTCAAACCGAGAACATTTACATCCTCAAAATCTAGCTTCGTCATTAAATATTCCGAATTTTGTTGTGAAACATTAGTGACAATGGGTGCATATACAAATCAAAGTCTTAAAATAACCAATAAATTTTTTATAATCTCACATTCTTTTCTCCATTAAATAACCCAAAAAAAGCTTGCACTCATAAAATGAACAACAGAGGTCAATGGCAACACGAAAAAGCATGCACTCAGAAAATGAACAACAGAGGTAAATGGAAACACGAATAGATGAAGTGATTGATAAACCATTCAGACTTGAATAAAAATAAAAATGCTTATTTGTATAACAAACATACGAAACATATCATTGCTTGAAATTTATGTTAATATTTAAGGACTAATAAGGTGCCAAGAAGAGACTATCCTAAACGGTATCCATGGCTGATCCTGGACAGCCGCTTCGATAATGTGGGAGGCTGAGCCATCGGTGACGGCGAAGGTGAGGTCGTACCTGACGCCTGCAACTACTTGGCTTTGTCCCTTGATGACCCTTTGTAGTTTGAAATTTTGACCAGTACGCTTATCGTGATCATTTACGGCAAATTCTGCAATCTGCCTCACGTAGGGGTCGTTGATATTCGTAATGGGGGACCAACCGCCAGGCACCGCTACTGTAGAGGCTATCTGAACTAGGAGGAGAAAAACAACATACTCTAATTTCATGGTGACTGTCTCTCCCACTGTGTCTTCTTCTCTGTTGTGTTGTGATGCTACGCTTTATGGAGACTGGATGAGGATGGTGGTAGTTTGGGTTTGATTTATAGCACAAGATGTTTAAGAAGATTTGAATGAATTGGAGAGTTGGACCACAATTAATGGGCTAGGCCCGTCAAAATGTTGGTTGAGTCGTAGCCTGTAAAAGAATGACATCTACCATTCCAACACAAGTCGGTGGATAGGAGATGTGGGGAGAAATTATCATATAAATTAGAGAAATTTATATTTGACAATTTATATTTTATATTAGTAAAATAATACTTTTATAAAATCAACCATCATCGTCAAAAAAATGGATTGTGACCTGAATAAGAAAATGTTAAATAACAAATTAGATTAAGAACATTTTAAATGTTATATTCATTAATTGTCACGATTGTTTAAAACTTAAAATGGAATAGTATGTATTACTTATCAATATAAATATATATTTGTCAAATATAATATTATTTACTTATTAATTGTTTCAATACTAAATGATTTTATTTTATGACGTGATTAGTTATAAAAATAGGAAAGTCTGTATCATTTCTCGATTCCACCCACATCCTGAGAGAGTTAGAGAGAGAGAGAGAGAGAATTAAAATATACGATTGGTTGTTGATAGAAAAAAGGAAAAAAATATATGAAGGTAAAATGAGAAGGCAAGAAGTTTGCAACGAAAGTATTAAAACACATATTATTTTTGTTGTAATTTCACGGGTTTTTCTTCCAATGGTAGAGCGCTATTCTTTAACTTCCTGGTCTTTTTTCAAAAAAAATATCTAGTTATTATAAAAAGTTCACAATTTTATGGATGGTAAATAATTTTGATGTTGTTTCGTTGGTTATGTCGTTCCAGATAATTTGTGCGGACTTTAGATTAACAATAGAATAATTTTCACTATACTGTTAGCGGTTGAAGATTCAGAGAAGCATGAATCCTTTTTCTGTACTATAAATTGCTCTTGCAATTTTGGCCTAGGAGTAGTGATGGCCAAATGACTCACTAATAGTGTGGTAACAAAAATTCATGGACAAAGGGAAAGATATCCAAATTGAAACAAAATCAAAACTAATTAAATGGATTAATAAATATGGACCATTGTTTTTTTCCATAAAATTAACCGTCATTGTATGAATTTTTAATTATAATATAAATTTATGATGTTTTTTTTTCTACCACGTGGACCCGATGCGTGGATAATATTTGTTCAAACCGAGAACATTTACATCCTCAAAATCTAGCTTCGTCATTAAATATTCCGAATTTTGTTGTGAAACATTAGTGACAATGGGTGCATATACAAATCAAAGTCTTAAAATAACCAATAAATTTTTTATAATCTCACATTCTTTTCTCCATTAAATAACCCAAAAAAAGCTTGCACTCATAAAATGAACAACAGAGGTCAATGGCAACACGAAAAAGCATGCACTCATAAAATGAACAACAGAGGTAAATGGAAACACGAATAGATGAAGTGATTGATAAACCATTCAGATTTGAATAAAAATAAAAATGCTTATTTGTATAACAAACATACGAAAGATATCATTGCTTGAAATTTATGTTAATATTTAAGGACTAATAAGGTGCCAAGAAGAGACTATCCTAAACGGTATCCATGGCTGATCCTGGACAGCCGCTTCGATAATGTGGGAGGCTGAGCCATCGGTGACGGCGAAGGTGAGGTCGTACCTGACGCCTGCAACTACTTGGCTTTGTCCTTTGATGACCCTTTGTAGTTTGAAATTTTGACCAGTACGCTTATCGTGATCATTTACGGCAAATTCTGCAATCTGCCTCACGTAGGGGTCGTTGATATTCGTAATGGGGGACCAACCGCCAGGCACCGCTACTGTAGAGGCTATCTGAACTAGGAGGAGAAAAACAACATACTCTAATTTCCTGGTGACTGTTTCTCCCACTGTGTCTTCTTCTCTGTTGTGTTGTGATGCTACGCTTTATGGAGACTGGATGAGGATGGTGGTAGTTTGGGTTTGATTTATAGCACAAGATGTTTAAGAAGATTTGAATGAATTGGAGAGTTGGACCACAGTTAATGGGCTAGGCCCGTCAAAATATTGGTTGAGTCGTAGCCTGTAAAAGAATAACATCTACCATTCCAACACAAGTCGGTGGATAGGAGATGTGGGGAGAAATTTATATTTGACAATTTATATTTTATATTAGTAAAATAATACTTTTATAAAATCAACCATCATCGTCAAAAAAATGGATTGTGACCTGAATAAGAAATTGTTAAATAACAAATTATATTAAGAACATTTTAAATGTTATATTCATTAATTGTCACGATTGTTTAAAACTTAAAATGGAATAGTATGTATTACTTATCTATATAAATATATATTTGTCAAATATAATATTATTTACTTATTAATTGTTTCAATACTAAATGATTTTATTTTATGACGTGATTAGTTATAAAAATAGGAAAGTCTGTATCATTTCTCGATTCCACCCACATCCTGAGAGAGTTAGAGAGAGAGAGAGAGAGAATTAAAATATACAATTGGTTGTTGATAGAAAAAAGGAAATAAATATATGAAGGTAAAAAGAGAAGGCAAGAAGTTTGCAACGAAAGTATTAAACACATTATTTTTGTTGTAATTTCACGGGTTTTTCTTCCAATGGTAGAGCGCTATTCTTTAACTTCCAGGTCTTTTTTCAAAAAAAATATCTAGTTATTATAAAAAGTTCACAATTTTATGGATGGTAAATAATTTTGATGTAGTTTCGTAGGTTATGTCGTTCCAGATAATTTGTGCGGACTTTAGATTAACAATAGAATAATTTTCACTATACTGTTAGCGGTTGAAGATTCAGAGAAGCATGAATCCTTTTTCTGTACTGTAAATTGCTCTTGCAATTTTGGCCTAGGAGTAGTGATGGCAAAATGACTCACTAATAGTGTGGTAACAAAAATTCATGGACAAAGGGAAAGATATCCAAATTGAAACAAAATCAAAACTAATTAAATGGATTAATAAATATGGACCATTGTTTTTTCCATAAAATTAATCGTCATTGTATGAATTTTTAATTATAATATAAATTTATGATGTTTTTTTTCTACCACGTGGACCCGATGCGTGGATAATATTTGTTCAAACCGAGAACATTTACATCCTCAAAATCTAGCTTCGTCATTAAATATTCCGAATTTTGTTGTGAAACATTAGTGACAATGGGTGCATATACAAATCAAAGTCTTAAAATAACCAATAAATTTTTTATAATCTCACATTCTTTTCTCCATTAAATAACCCAAAAAAAGCTTGCACTCATAAAATGAACAACAGAGGTCAATGGCAACACGAAAAAGCATGCACTCATAAAATGAACAACAGAGGTAAATGGAAACACGAATAGATGAAGTGATTGATAAACCATTCAGATTTGAATAAAAATAAAAATGCTTATTTGTATAACAAACATACGAAAGATATCATTGCTTGAAATTTATGTTAATATTTAAGGACTAATAAGGTGCCAAGAAGAGACTATCCTAAACGGTATCCATGGCTGATCCTGGACAGCCGCTTCGATAATGTGGGAGGCTGAGCCATCGGTGACGGCGAAGGTGAGGTCGTACCTGATGCCTGCAACTACTTGGCTTTGTCCTTTGATGACCCTTTGTAGTTTGAAATTTTGACCAGTACGCTTATCGTGATCATTTACGGCAAATTCTGCAATCTGCCTCACGTAGGGGTCGTTGATATTCGTAATGGGGGACCAACCGCCAGGCACCGCTACTGTAGAGGCTATCTGAACTAGGAGGAGAAAAACAACATACTCTAATTTCCTGGTGACTGTTTCTCCCACTGTGTCTTCTTCTCTGTTGTGTTGTGATGCTACGCTTTATGGAGACTGGATGAGGATGGTGGTAGTTTGGGTTTGATTTATAGCACAAGATGTTTAAGAAGATTTGAATGAATTGGAGAGTTGGACCACAGTTAATGGGCTAGGCCCGTCAAAATGTTGGTTGAGTCGTAGCCTGTAAAAGAATGACATCTACCATTCCAACACAAGTCGGTGGATAGGAGATGTGGGGAGAAATTTATATTTGACAATTTATATTTTATATTAGTAAAATAATACTTTTATAAAATCAACCATCATCGTCAAAAAAATGGATTGTGACCTGAATAAGAAATTGTTAAATAACAAATTATATTAAGAACATTTTAAATGTTATATTCATTAATTGTCACGATTGTTTAAAACTTAAAATGGAATAGTATGTATTACTTATCTATATAAATATATATTTGTCAAATATAATATTATTTACTTATTAATTGTTTCAATACTAAATGATTTTATTTTATGACGTGATTAGTTATAAAAATAGGAAAGTCTGTATCATTTCTCGATTCCACCCACATCCTGAGAGAGTTAGAGAGAGAGAGAGAGAGAATTAAAATATACAATTGGTTGTTGATAGAAAAAGGAAATAAATATATGAAGGTAAAATGAGAAGGCAAGAAGTTTGCAACGAAAGTATTAAACACATTATTTTTGTTGTAATTTCACGGGTTTTTCTTCCAATGGTAGAGCGCTATTCTTTAACTTCCAGGTCTTTTTTCAAAAAAAATATCTAGTTATTATAAAAAGTTCACAATTTTATGGATGGTAAATAATTTTGATGTAGTTTCGTAGGTTATGTCGTTCCAGATAATTTGTGCGGACTTTAGATTAACAATAGAATAATTTTCACTATACTGTTAGCGGTTGAAGATTCAGAGAAGCATGAATCCTTTTTCTGTACTGTAAATTGCTCTTGCAATTTTGGCCTAGGAGTAGTGATGGCAAAATGACTCACTAATAGTGTGGTAACAAAAATTCATGGACAAAGGGAAAGATATCCAAATTGAAACAAAATCAAAACTAATTAAATGGATTAATAAATATGGACCATTGTTTTTTCCATAAAATTAATCGTCATTGTATGAATTTTTAATTATAATATAAATTTATGATGTTTTTTTTCTACCACGTGGACCCGATGCGTGGATAATATTTGTTCAAACCGAGAACATTTACATCCTCAAAATCTAGCTTCGTCATTAAATATTCCGAATTTTGTTGTGAAACATTAGTGACAATGGGTGCATATACAAATCAAAGTCTTAAAATAACCAATAAATTTTTTATAATCTCACATTCTTTTCTCCATTAAATAACCCAAAAAAAGCTTGCACTCATAAAATGAACAACAGAGGTCAATGGCAACACGAAAAAGCATGCACTCATAAAATGAACAACAAAGGTAAATGGAAACACGAATAGATGAAGTGATTGATAAACCATTCAGACTTGAATAAAAATAAAAATGCTTATTTGTATAACAAACATACGAAAGATATCATTGCTTGAAATTTATGTTAATATTTAAGGACTAATA
This sequence comes from Lotus japonicus, assembly GCF_012489685.1. NCBI lineage: Eukaryota > Viridiplantae > Streptophyta > Magnoliopsida > Fabales > Fabaceae > Lotus > Lotus japonicus. Next base: position 68,026,706 of record NC_080041.1, read on the forward strand.
AGGTGCCAAGAAGAGACTATCCTAAACGGTATCCATGGCTGATCCTGGACAGCCGCTTCGATAATGTGGGAGGCTGAGCCATCGGTGACGGCGAAGGTGAGGTCGTACCTGACGCCTGCAACTACTTGGCTTTGTCCCTTGATGACCCTTTGTAGTTTGAAATTTTGACCAGTACGCTTATCGTGATCATTTACGGCAAATTCTGCAATCTGCCTCACGTAGGGGTCGTTGATATTCGTAATGGGGGACCAACCGCCAGGCACCGCTACTGTAGAGGCTATCTGAACTAGGAGGAGAAAAACAACATACTCTAATTTCATGGTGACTGTCTCTCCCACTGTGTCTTCTTCTCTGTTGTGTTGTGATGCTACGCTTTATGGAGACTGGATGAGGATGGTGGTAGTTTGGGTTTGATTTATAGCACAAGATGTTTAAGAAGATTTGAATGAATTGGAGAGTTGGACCACAGTTAATGGGCTAGGCCCGTCAAAATGTTGGTTGAGTCGTAGCCTGTAAAAGAATGACATCTACCATTCCAACACAAGTCGGTGGATAGGAGATGTGGGGAGAAATTATCATATAAATTAGAGAAATTTATATTTGACAATTTATATTTTATATTAGTAAAATAATACTTTTATAAACTCAACCATCATCGTCAAAAAAATGGATTGTGACCTGAATAAGAAATTGTTAAATAACAAATTATATTAAGAACATTTTAAATGTTATATTCATTAATTGTCACGATTGTTTAAAACTTAAAATGGAATAGTATGTATTACTTATCTATATAAATATATATTTGTCAAATATAATATTATTTACTTATTAATTGTTTCAATACTAAATGATTTTATTTTATGACGTGATTAGTTATAAAAAATAGGAAAGTCTGTATCATTTCTCGATTCCACCCACATCCTGAGAGAGTTAGAGAGAGAGAGAGAGAGAGAATTAAAATATACGATTGGTTGTTGATAGAAAAAAAAAAAAAATATATGAAGGTAAAATGAGAAGGCAAGAAGTTTGCAACGAAAGTATTAAACACATATTATTTTTGTTGTAATTTCACGGGTTTTTCTTCCAATGGTAGAGCGCTATTCTTTAACTTCCAGGTCTTTTTTCAAAAAAAATATCTAGTTATTATAAAAAGTTCACAATTTTATGGATGGTAAATAATTTTGATGTTGTTTCGTTGGTTATGTCGTTCCAGATAATTTGTGCGGACTTTAGATTAACAATAGAATAATTTTCACTATACTGTTAGCGGTTGAAGATTCAGAGAAGCATGAATCCTTTTTCTGTACTGTAAATTGCTCTTGCAATTTTGGCCTAGGAGTAGTGATGGCCAAATGACTCACTAATAGTGTGGTAACAAAAATTCATGGACAAAGGGAAAGATATCCAAATTGAAACAAAATCAAAACTAATTAAATGGATTAATAAATATGGACCATTGTTTTTTCCATAAAATTAACCGTCATTGTATGAATTTTTAATTATAATATAAATTTATGATGTTTTTTTTTCTACCACGTGGACCCGATGCGTGGATAATATTTGTTCAAACCGAGAACATTTACATCCTCAAAATCTAGCTACGTCATTAAATATTCCGAATTTTGTTGTGAAACATTAGTGACAATGGGTGCATATACAAATCAAAGTCTTAAAATAACCAATAAATTTTTTATAATCTCACATTCTTTTCTCCATTAAATAACCCAAAAAAAGCTTGCACTCATAAAATGAACAACAGAGGTCAATGGCAACACGAAAAAGCATGCACTCATAAAACGAACAACAGAGGGAAATGGAAACACGAATAGATGAAGTGATTGATAAACCATTCAGACTTGAATAAAAATAAAAATGCTTATTTGTATAACAAACATACGAAAGATATCATTGCTTGAAATTTATGTTAATATTTAAGGACTAATAAGGTGCCAAGAAGAGACTATCCTAAACGGTATCCATGGCTGATCCTGGACAGCCGCTTCGATAATGTGGGAGGCTGAGCCATCGGTGACGGCGAAGGTGAGGTCGTACCTGCGCCTGCAACTACTTGGCTTTGTCCCTTGATGACCCTTTGTAGTTTGAAATTTGACCAGTACGCTTATCGTGATCATTTACGGCAAATTCTGCAATTTGCCTCACGTAGGGTCGTTGATATTCGTAATGGGCGACCAACCGCCAGGCACCGCTACTGTAGAGGCTATCTGAACTAGGAGGAGAAAAACAACATACTCTAATTTCATGGACTGTCTCTCCCACTGTGTCTTCTTCTCTGTTGTGTTGTGATGCTACGCTTTATGGAGACTGGATGAGGATGGTGGTAGTTTGGGTTTGATTTATAGCACAAGATGTTTAAGAAGATTTGAATGAATTGGAGAGTTGGACCACAGTTAATGGGCTAGGCCCGTCAAAATGTTGGTTGAGTCGTAGCCTGTAAAAGAATGACATCTACCATTCCAACACAAGTCGGTGGATAGGAGATGTGGGGAGAAATTATCATATAAATTAGAGAAATTTATATTTGACAATTTATATTTTATATTAGTAAAATAATACTTTTATAAAATCAACCATCATCGTCAAAAAAATGGATTGTGACCTGAATAAGAAATTGTTAAATAACAAATTATATTAAGAACATTTTAAATGTTATATTCATTAATTGTCACGATTGTTTAAAACTTAAAATGGAATAGTATGTATTACTTATCTATATAAATATATATTTGTCAAATATAATATTATTTACTTATTAATTGTTTCAATACTAAATGATTTTATTTTATGACGTGATTAGTTATAAAAATAGGAAAGTCTGTATCATTTCTCGATTCCACCCACATCCTGAGAGAGTTAGAGAGAGAGAGAGAGAGAATTAAAATATACGATTGGTTGTTGATAGAAAAAAAGAAAAAAATATATGAAGGTAAAATGAGAAGGCAAGAAGTTTGCAACGAAAGTATTAAAACACATATTATTTTTGTTGTAAATTTCACGGGTTTTTCTTCCAATGGTAGAGCGCTATTCTTTAACTTCCAGGTCTTTTTTCAAAAAAAATATCTAGTTATTATAAAAAGTTCACAATTTTATGGATGGTAAATAATTTTGATGTTTTTCGTACGTTATGTCGTTCCAGATAATTTTGCGGACTTTAGATTAACCATAGAATAATTTTCACTATACTGTTAGCGGTTGAAGATTCAGAGAAGCATGAATCCTTTTCTGTACTGTAAATTGCTCTTGCAATTTTGGCCTAGGAGTAGTGATGGCCAAATGACTCACTAATAGTGTGGTAACAAAAATTCATGGACAAAGGGAAAGATATCCAAATTGAAACAAAATCAAAACTAATTTAATGGATTAATAAATATGGACCATTGTTTTTTCCATAAAATTAACCGTCATTGTATGAATTTTTAATTATAATATAAATTTATGATGTTTTTTTTCTACCACGTGGACCCGATGCGTGGATAATATTTGTTCAAACCGAGAACATTTACATCCTCAAAATCTAGCTTTGTCATTAAATATTCCGAATTTTGTTGTGAAACATTAGTGACAATGGGTGCAAATACAAATCAAAGTCTTAAAATAACCAATAAATTTTTTATAATCTCACATTCTTTTCTCCATTAAATAACCCAAAAAAAAGCTTGCACTCATAAAATGAACAACAGAGGTCAATGGCAACACGAAAAAGCATGCACTCATAAAATGAACAACAGAGGTAAATGGAAACACGAATAGATGAAGTGATTGATAAACCATTCAGACTTGAATAAAAAAAAATGCTTATTTGTATAACAAACATACGAAAGATATCATTGCTTGAAATTTATGTTAATATTTAAGGACTAATAAGGTGCCAAGAAAGACTATCCTAAACGGTATCCATGGCTATCCTGGACAGCCGCTTCGATAATGTGGGAGGCTGAGCCATCGGTGACGGCGAAGGTGAGGTCGTACCTGACGCCTGCAACTACTTGGCTTTGTCCCTTGATGACCCTTTGTAGTTTGAAATTTTGACCAGTACGCTTATCGTGATCATTTACGGC
>NC_080041.1:68030884-68048599 GCF_012489685.1 Lotus japonicus
GCTCGTCGTATTCTGGCGAGACTTACCCAGCACATTGTTTACGGGACCGGCGATCACGTCAGACTTTCCGGAGGGTGATTCCCAGGCGTCAAAGGCCATTTGTGGAATCGCCACAACCTTCAGGGTTCCAGCAAGCCCCTTTGGGGATCAAGCTTGTCCCACTTAGTGATCGCCGTAATTCTTTATGTCGATCGGCAATTCCGATCGTCAGGGAATCCTGGAATTTTTTGGACACGAATTTCGTGAATTTTCGTTTTATTTTATTGATTTGTCGTTGCAGTACATTGGAGAATTTGAGAACACTTCGGAAAATCTTAAAGATATCTGGCTCCGGCGATTCCGCCTTGTTCACTTTCTCGCCTGCGATCAACTATAAAAGTAGCGCAAGCTCAAACCATTGAACGATCGAGGTAACCGCCTCCCATCAAGCTCCTCTAAGTGATAGGCCCCATTACCAAGAACTTTAATAATGCGGTAGGGCCCTTCCCAGTTGGGAGTAAGCTTGTTCCCCGGGGCTCCCGATCGCCACTTGAGGACCAGGTCGCCAACCTGCATATCTCGGACGTGAACCCTGCTGTTGAACTTTGCCGCCACGCGCTGCTTCATCGCTGTTTCCCGAATGTGCGCCTCGTCGCGCGTTTCCGACAAAAGGTCCAGCTCCACCGCCATGTTGGCCTGATTTTCCTCTTCAAAACCTGGTCGAGTCCGCCATGTAAAGTTGTCAATCTCCACCGGCAACATTGCATCTACCCCGTAGGTCATTCTAAAGGGGGTTTCCCTTGTAGTAGATTGCTCGGTGGTGTTGTACGACCACAGCACCGCCGGAAGTTCATCCAACCAAGCTCCCTTAGCCTCCGCGAGTCGTCGTCTTAGTCCTCGTAGGATTACCCTGTTTGCAGATTCCACCTGCCCGTTCGTCTGCGGATGCTCAACAGAGGCGAACCTCATCTGTATGCCCATTTCCTTGCAGAACTCCCTTGTTTGACAGCTTGAAAACTGGGTCCCATTGTCAGATACGATCGCCCTTGGGATCCCGAACCTGCAAACAATACGCTTCCAGTAGAAATTGACTATCTTTGCAGAAGTAATCTTGGCCAAGGGTTCCGCCTCAATCCATTTAGTGAAGTAGTCCACCGCCACCAATATAAACTTCATTTGTGCCCTGGCGGTCGGGAAAGGTCCTACTAAGTCCACACCCCACATGGCGAAAGGCCACGGGGCGCTCATCGTTACCAACTCTTTTGGCGGTGCCTTAGACAAATCCGCGAACACTTGACACTCCTTGCACTGCTTCACAAAGTCCATACAATCTTTCCTGAGGGTGGGCCAGTAAAAACCCGCCCTCAACACTTTGCAAGCCAAAGACCTTCCCCCGATGTGGCTCGCGCACACTCCTTCATGTACTTCAGACATTATCGCTTCGTACTTCTCTGGCGGTACACATTTCAACAATGGCGTCGAGAAACCACGGCGATACAAGTGTCCGTCAATGAGAGTATAGTGACTCGCCTCCCGCTGCTGCTCCTTCGTGCATTGCTCTACTTCTGCCGGGTCCCCGCCAAGATAGATATTATGGGATCCATCCATGTTCTCCCTCTGTTCACGCAGGCCATGAGCTCGCCTTCGATGCTTGGGTACGCCAGCGTTTCCTGAATCACACTTTTGTTATTGCCGGGCTTCCGCGTGCTTGCCAGTTTGGCTAGCGCGTCCGCCCGCTGATTTTCTGCCCGAGGAACGTACTCCACCACGACCTCTTGAAAGAGTGTCATCAAATACCGTACCCGCTCAAGGTACTTGATCAGATTAGGATCTTTGACCTGGAAAGTTCCCTTCACTTGATTCTCCACCAATTGTGAGTCTGTTCTTATCAACAAACTCCTGATCTTCACTTCCCGTGCCAACTTCAATCCGGCGATGAGAGCTTCATATTCTGCTTGGTTGTTCGTTGCTTTGAACTCGAACTTCAGAGATTGCTCCAACACTAGTTCCCCCGACCCTTCTAACGTTACTCCCGCGCCGCTGCCACTACTATTGGAGGATCCATCCACGAAGAGAGTCCACTGAGTGTCCACTCTTTCAAACCGATCTGGAGTCAACTCGACCACAAAGTCAGCTAGTGACTGCGCACCAACCGTGCCCCGCTTATCGTATTGCAAACCATACTCTGACAATTCAACCGACCAGGCGACCAATCTACCTGATAAATCCGGTTTTTGTAATACTTGTCTCAAGGGCAAATCCGTCCGCACCTTTACGGGAAAACTCTGAAAATAAGGTCTCAACCGCCGGGCGGTGACGAGGACCGCCAGCGCCGCCTTCTCAATTTTCTGATATCTGACCTCCGCGCCCTGGAGTGTGTGACTAACAAAATAAACAATTCGATGCTCGCCATCTATCTCTTGCAACATCACAGAACTCAGAGCACTATCGCTCACAGCAAAATACAAATGCAGCGGGTGTCCCTGCATTGGTTTCGACAAGATTGGCGGTGACGATAGGAGTTCCTTGAGGCGAACAAAAGCTTCCTCACACTCCACCGTCCACTCGAATGCGACATTCTTACGAAGACACTTGAAAAAAGGAAAAGATCTGTCACCAGACTTGGGAAGAAACCGAGATAAAGCTGCTATTCGCCCCGTCAAACGTTGGACCTCTTTCACATTGGAAGGGTTTTTCATCTGCTGAATCGCCTTGCATTTTTCTGGGTTTATCTCGATTCCTCTGGATGTGATCATGAATCCCAAAAACTTGCCCCCCTGAACACCAAAAGAGCACTTCTCCGGATTGAGGCGCATAATGTGCTTCCTTATTTCGCCAAATGCTTCCTCCAGATCTTGATGATGGTCTAAACCTCGTACTGATTTAACAATCATGTCATCAACGTAAACCTCCATGTTTCTTCCCACCTGCCCAGCAAAAACCCTATCCATCAATCTTTGGTAGGTAGCCCCAGCGTTCTTTAGTCCAAACGGCATGGTGCGATAGCAATAATTGACTCTGGCAGTCATAAAAGCCGTTTTGTCCTCGTCTGCCGGGTGCATGCGGATTTGATGATAGCCAGAGTAAGCATCCATCAAGCTAAGCAGTTCGTTGCCCGAGGCACCATCAACAAGGCTATCGATGCTGGGAAGGGGATACGAATCTTTTGGACATGCTTTGTTTAAGTCTGTGTAATCTACACACATTCGCCATTTCCCGTTCGCCTTCTTCACCATTACGACGTTCGCCAACCACGTCGGATACTTCACTTCCCTGATGAACTCTGCCGCCAGCAACTTGTCGACCTCCTGTTGCACCGCCTTCCCTTTGTCGCCACCCAAGCGCCTCCTAAGTTGTGAAACTGGCTTGACACTTGGATTCAATGCTAATCGATGGCATATGAAGTTTGGATCAATTCCAGGCATGTCTTTGCAGCTCCAAGCAAACAAGTCTAAGTTCTCCCCAAGCAGTTTTGTCAAGCGCGTCTCCTGCTCTTCCGTCAGTCTGGTCCCAATCTTCAAAGTGCGATCGCCAAACTTTAGCGCCTTCGTTTCCTCAATTGGCGTGGGCCTATTTACTCGCCCCTCGCCCCGGGGATCAAGATTTTCATCCGAAGCTTCGATTTCATAACATCTATGACCAACCAACGCACTCTTCTTGCCGTACAAGTTAAGGCAATTATTGTAACACTCCCTCGCCATCTTCTGGTCCACCTTCAGCTTTCCCACCTTTCCACTGCTTAGCGGATACTTGACCGCTAAGTGGGCTGTCGAAATTACAGCACAAAGGCGATTCAATGTATTTCGCCCAATGATGACATTGTAGGATGCTACCACCTGGAGAACCAGATACCTTACCTTCAAAACCCTAGCACACTCGTCTTCCCCAAATATTGTGTCTAGATCAATGTATCCCCGCACCATTACTTGCTCCCCCGCGAAACCTACCAAGGTTCCCGCGTATGGAGTTAGATCATTGTCAGTTAGTCCCAACTTGTCAAATGCATCACCATAGATAATATCAGCCGAACTACCCTGATCCAGGAGTACCCTTCTAACGTTGAAACTGTTCATCCTTAACTGCACCACAATCGGGTCGTCCTTATGAGGCTTTATCCCCTCAAAGTCCGCCATCGAGATTGTTATGTCAGGGTGTACGAATCCAAAAGCGACCTCATGAACGGAATTAACGGCACGAACATGGCGCTTACGCGCCGCATGAGTGTCGCCACCGCCGCCAAATCCCCCGGCGATGGTGTTGATGGTCCCGACGGGCGGTCCTGAGTGTTGAGCGAACGTGTCATCAGCCCCTTTTGTGGCGATAGCCGCTGATTCTTGCTTTTTCTTGCCCTTAGTGTCCGCTCGCTCCTCCTCCCGCTTGTGCGCTTTGTTTTGATCGCCACCATTGCGCCACTGGCCTTGACGATTTCCTTGATATCCCGCCCGAATCAACTTATCAATCTCCCGCTGCAAAGTCCAACAGTCATCCGTATCATGCCCGGCGGACCGGTGGAACTCGCACCACTTCTTGGGATTGGCGTCCCGTGGCTGATACTTTGGGGCCTCCGGCTCATCCACTAGATTTGCGTCGCTTGCCCCTCGGAGCATATCCGATGCATCTGTGTTCATCACCATATCAGTTTCCTCCCGCTGGCGATGAGACTTAGATTGCCAAGGCCGACGTTGTTCATAATCATCGCGCCGTGGATACAACTGTTCCTTGGTCGGTTTGAATACCGACTTCCCCTTACCTGGCCTCTGCTGTTTGCCATCCCCCTTATCTTCGTCGCTCCTATCTTTTTTCACGCGCTTGGGCGACGTGTCGCCCTTTTCCAACTTCGCGCGCTTTCTTTTGAAAGCGTCGTCCTCCTCGTCGAGAATATAAGTGCTGGCACGAGCACGCATCTCTCCCATCGAGCGCGCCGGCTTACGTGTCAATTTGCTGCTCAACCCTCCCGGCAGCAAACCGTTTTTAAATGCTAAAGCACAAGCTCGAGGCTCCTCGTCCTCTACCTTTACCGACGCCGCGCTATACCTTGCCATGTACTCTTTCAGTGACTCCCCTTCCTGCTGGCGAATATTGTATAGGTCATTGATCGTCACCGGCTGATTCTTATTTGCCGAGAATTGCACTAGAAACTTGGATGAGAAGTCTCTGAAATTTGAAATCGATCCACGCGGCAAAGTTGTGAACCACGCCATTGCCGTCGATTTGAACGTCGATGGAAACATCCTGCACTTCACCGCATCTGACGCCGCAATTATCACCATTTTCGTATTAAAGTACAGTAGATGATCTTTCGGATCGGAATCTCCGCTGTAAGAATCCAGAACTAACGTTTTCATGTTATCCGGAATCGCCACACTCTCGACATCTTCCGAGAACGGACGGAACTCAGCCACGGAATCTGCTTCTCTGCTTCCATCATCTCGCTGCTCGCGACGGTAAAAATCTAACTGAGCCTGTAGATGCTCATTCCGCTGCTGGATGTTGCCAATGCTGCGCATCAAATGGCGCCATTGCTCCTGCGTCACCGCCGGTTGTTGTTCCGGAGCAGGTGAATTCCCTGGTGAGTGCTCCCGAGATCCCACCTGTGAAGGCGATGGAGGAGGTGGTGGTGATGGAGGAGGAGAGGGCGACTGTACTCCTGCCGTTCGCACCGGAGAATCCAGGTCCACACGATGAGGCCGCCGAGGCGGCGAAATCCGCTGTCGCATTGGTGAATGATGTTGCCTCCTGCGTCGAGTCTCCATCTAAACCAGAAACGATGCAAACTCGATCGGAAAACCAACGCTAGTCACAGAATCAAAATCGGAAAACCAGAGAGTTGCCTAATCACAATCAGAGGTAACTTCATGCACAATCAATCCACGTGAATGGGAGTAGAAAGTTTACAGTTTCCCATAGACGGCGCCAAAATGTTCTGGGAATGAACATTGAGGAAAGGTATAGTACCTAAGGGTAGAGAGATTGTGCTAGAGAGAAAGAGTAAGAGAGAGAATGCTGAATTTTATGGGTTACTTCATCAAATGAGCAAAAAGTCCCTTACAATTGATAACTACCTCCTATTTATAGAGCTTGGGTACTACCTATTGGGCCAATTGGGCCTCCGAGATCAAGGCCCATCTGAAGGCCAGGGCCCCGCCTCAGGGCGGGATACATGCTGGGCGTTGCCCCTCTAGGGGCTCGCCCAGTCCACTACCATTGGAAGAAAAACCCGTGAAATTACAACAAAAATAATATGTGTTTAATACTTTCGTTGCAAACTTCTTGCCTTCTCATTTTACCTTCATATATTTATTTCCTTTTTTCTATCAACAACCAATCGTATATTTTAATTCTCTCTCTCTCTCTCTAACTCTCTCAGGATGTGGGTGGAATCGAGAAATGATACATACTTTCCTATTTTTATAACTAATAACGTCATAAAATAAAATCATTTAGTATTGAAACAATTAATAAGTAAATAATCTTATATTTGACAAATATATATTTATATTGATAAGTAATACATACTATTCCATTTTAAGTTTTAAACAATCGTGACAATTAATGAATATAACATTTAAAATGTTCTTAATATAATTTGTTATTTAACAATTTCTTATTCAGGTCACAATCCATTTTTTTGACGATGATGGTTGATTTTATAAAAGTATTATTTTACTAATATAAAATATAAATTGTCAAATATAAATTTCTCTAATTTATATGATAATTTCTCCCCACATCTCCTATCCACCGACTTGTGTTGGAATGGTAGATGTCATTCTTTTACAGGCTACGACTCAACCAACATTTTGACGGGCCTAGCCCATTAACTGTGGTCCAACTCTCCAATTCATTCAAATCTTCTTAAACATCTTGTGCTATAAATCAAACCCAAACTACCACCATCCTCATCCAGTCTCCATAAAGCGTAGCATCACAACACAACAGAGAAGAAGACACAGTGGGAGAGACAGTCACCATGAAATTAGAGTATGTTGTTTTTCTCCTCCTAGTTCAGATAGCCTCTACAGTAGCGGTGCCTGGCGGTTGGTCCCCCATTACGAATATCAACGACCCCTACGTGAGGCAGATTGCAGAATTTGCCGTAAATGATCACGATAAGCGTACTGGTCAAAATTTCAAACTACAAAGGGTCATCAAGGGACAAAGCCAAGTAGTTGCAGGCGTCAGGTACGACCTCACCTTCGCCGTCACCGATGGCTCAGCCTCCCACATTATCGAAGCGGCTGTCCAGGATCAGCCATGGATACCGTTTAGGATAGTCTCTTCTTGGCACCTTATTAGTCCTTAAATATTAACATAAATTTCAAGCAATGATATCTTTCGTATGTTTGTTATACAAATAAGCATTTTTATTTTTATTCAAGTCTGAATGGTTTATCAATCACTTCATCTATTCGTGTTTCCATTTACCTCTGTTGTTCATTTTATGAGTGCATGCTTTTTCGTGTTGCCATTGACCTCTGTTGTTCATTTTATGAGTGCAAGCTTTTTTTGGGTTATTTAATGGAGAAAAGAATGTGAGATTATAAAAAATTTATTGGTTATTTTAAGACTTTGATTTGTATTTGCACCCATTGTCACTAATGTTTCACAACAAAATTCGGAATATTTAATGACAAAGCTAGATTTTGAGGATGTAAATGTTCTCGGTTTGAACAAATATTATCCACGCATCGGGTCCACGTGGTAGAAAAAAAAACATCATAAATTTATATTATAATTAAAAATTCATACAATGACGGTTAATTTTATGGAAAAAACAATGGTCCATATTTATTAATCCATTAAATTAGTTTTGATTTTGTTTCAATTTGGATATCTTTCCCTTTGTCCATGAATTTTTGTTACCACACTATTAGTGAGTCATTTGGCCATCACTACTCCTAGGCCAAAATTGCAAGAGCAATTTACAGTACAGAAAAAGGATTCATGCTTCTCTGAATCTTCAACCGCTAACAGTATAGTGAAAATTATTCTATGGTTAATCTAAAGTCCGCACAAATTATCTGGAACGACATAACGTACGAAACAACATCAAAATTATTTACCATCCATAAAATTGTGAACTTTTTATAATAACTAGATATTTTTTTTGAAAAAAGACCTGGAAGTTAAAGAATAGCGCTCTACCATTGGAAGAAAAACCCGTGAAATTACAACAAAAATAATATGTGTTTAATACTTTCGTTGCAAACTTCTTGCCTTCTCATTTTACCTTCATATATTTTTTTCTTTTTTTCTATCAACAACCAATCGTATATTTTAATTCTCTCTCTCTCTCTCTCTAACTCTCTCAGGATGTGGGTGGAATCGAGAAATGATACAGACTTTCCTATTTTTATAACTAATCACGTCATAAAATAAAATCATTTAGTATTGAAACAATTAATAAGTAAATAATATTATATTTGACAAATATATATTTATATAGATAAGTAATACATACTATTCCATTTTAAGTTTTAAACAATCGTGACAATTAATGAATATAACATTTAAAATGTTCTTAATATAATTTGTTATTTAACAATTTCTTATTCAGGTCACAATCCATTTTTTTGACGATGATGGTTGATTTTATAAAAGTATTATTTTACTAATATAAAATATAAATTGTCAAATATAAATTTCTCTAATTTATATGATAATTTCTCCCCACATCTCCTATCCACCGACTTGTGTTGGAATGGTAGATGTCATTCTTTTACAGGCTACGACTCAACCAACATTTTGACGGGCCTAGCCCATTAACTGTGGTCCAACTCTCCAATTCATTCAAATCTTCTTAAACATCTTGTGCTATAAATCAAACCCAAACTACCACCATCCTCATCCAGTCTCCATAAAGCGTAGCATCACAACACAACAGAGAAGAAGACACAGTGGGAGAGACAGTCACCATGAAATTAGAGTATGTTGTTTTTCTCCTCCTAGTTCAGATAGCCTCTACAGTAGCGGTGCCTGGCGGTTGGTCGCCCATTACGAATATCAACGACCCCTACGTGAGGCAAATTGCAGAATTTGCCGTAAATGATCACGATAAGCGTACTGGTCAAAATTTCAAACTACAAAGGGTCATCAAGGGACAAAGCCAAGTAGTTGCAGGCGCAGGTACGACCTCACCTTCGCCGTCACCGATGGCTCAGCCTCCCACATTATCGAAGCGGCTGTCCAGGATCAGCCATGGATACCGTTTAGGATAGTCTCTTCTTGGCACCTTATTAGTCCTTAAATATTAACATAAATTTCAAGCAATGATATCTTTCGTATGTTTGTTATACAAATAAGCATTTTTATTTTTATTCAAGTCTGAATGGTTTATCAATCACTTCATCTATTCGTGTTTCCATTTCCCTCTGTTGTTCGTTTTATGAGTGCATGCTTTTTCGTGTTGCCATTGACCTCTGTTGTTCATTTTATGAGTGCAAGCTTTTTTTGGGTTATTTAATGGAGAAAAGAATGTGAGATTATAAAAAATTTATTGGTTATTTTAAGACTTTGATTTGTATATGCACCCATTGTCACTAATGTTTCACAACAAAATTCGGAATATTTAATGACGTAGCTAGATTTTGAGGATGTAAATGTTCTCGGTTTGAACAAATATTATCCACGCATCGGGTCCACGTGGTAGAAAAAAAAACATCATAAATTTATATTATAATTAAAAATTCATACAATGACGGTTAATTTTATGGAAAAAACAATGGTCCATATTTATTAATCCATTTAATTAGTTTTGATTTTGTTTCAATTTGGATATCTTTCCCTTTGTCCATGAATTTTTGTTACCACACTATTAGTGAGTCATTTGGCCATCACTACTCCTAGGCCAAAATTGCAAGAGCAATTTACAGTACAGAAAAAGGATTCATGCTTCTCTGAATCTTCAACCGCTAACAGTATAGTGAAAATTATTCTATTGTTAATCTAAAGTCCGCACAAATTATCTGGAACGACATAACCAACGAAACAACATCAAAATTATTTACCATCCATAAAATTGTGAACTTTTTATAATAACTAGATATTTTTTTTGAAAAAAGACCTGGAAGTTAAAGAATAGCGCTCTACCATTGGAAGAAAAACCCGTGAAATTACAACAAAAATAATATGTGTTTAATACTTTCGTTGCAAACTTCTTGCCTTCTCATTTTACCTTCATATATTTTTTTCTTTTTTTCTATCAACAACCAATCGTATATTTTAATTCTCTCTCTCTCTCTCTCTCTAACTCTCTCAGGATGTGGGTGGAATCGAGAAATGATACAGACTTTCCTATTTTTATAACTAATCACGTCATAAAATAAAATCATTTAGTATTGAAACAATTAATAAGTAAATAATATTATATTTGACAAATATATATTTATATAGATAAGTAATACATACTATTCCATTTTAAGTTTTAAACAATCGTGACAATTAATGAATATAACATTTAAAATGTTCTTAATATAATTTGTTATTTAACAATTTCTTATTCAGGTCACAATCCATTTTTTTGACGATGATGGTTGAGTTTATAAAAGTATTATTTTACTAATATAAAATATAAATTGTCAAATATAAATTTCTCTAATTTATATGATAATTTCTCCCCACATCTCCTATCCACCGACTTGTGTTGGAATGGTAGATGTCATTCTTTTACAGGCTACGACTCAACCAACATTTTGACGGGCCTAGCCCATTAACTGTGGTCCAACTCTCCAATTCATTCAAATCTTCTTAAACATCTTGTGCTATAAATCAAACCCAAACTACCACCATCCTCATCCAGTCTCCATAAAGCGTAGCATCACAACACAACAGAGAAGAAGACACAGTGGGAGAGACAGTCACCATGAAATTAGAGTATGTTGTTTTTCTCCTCCTAGTTCAGATAGCCTCTACAGTAGCGGTGCCTGGCGGTTGGTCCCCCATTACGAATATCAACGACCCCTACGTGAGGCAGATTGCAGAATTTGCCGTAAATGATCACGATAAGCGTACTGGTCAAAATTTCAAACTACAAAGGGTCATCAAGGGACAAAGCCAAGTAGTTGCAGGCGTCAGGTACGACCTCACCTTCGCCGTCACCGATGGCTCAGCCTCCCACATTATCGAAGCGGCTGTCCAGGATCAGCCATGGATACCGTTTAGGATAGTCTCTTCTTGGCACCTTATTAGTCCTTAAATATTAACATAAATTTCAAGCAATGATATCTTTCGTATGTTTGTTATACAAATAAGCATTTTTATTTTTATTCAAGTCTGAATGGTTTATCAATCACTTCATCTATTCGTGTTTCCATTTACCTTTGTTGTTCATTTTATGAGTGCATGCTTTTTCGTGTTGCCATTGACCTCTGTTGTTCATTTTATGAGTGCAAGCTTTTTTTGGGTTATTTAATGGAGAAAAGAATGTGAGATTATAAAAAATTTATTGGTTATTTTAAGACTTTGATTTGTATATGCACCCATTGTCACTAATGTTTCACAACAAAATTCGGAATATTTAATGACGAAGCTAGATTTTGAGGATGTAAATGTTCTCGGTTTGAACAAATATTATCCACGCATCGGGTCCACGTGGTAGAAAAAAAACATCATAAATTTATATTATAATTAAAAATTCATACAATGACGATTAATTTTATGGAAAAAACAATGGTCCATATTTATTAATCCATTTAATTAGTTTTGATTTTGTTTCAATTTGGATATCTTTCCCTTTGTCCATGAATTTTTGTTACCACACTATTAGTGAGTCATTTTGCCATCACTACTCCTAGGCCAAAATTGCAAGAGCAATTTACAGTACAGAAAAAGGATTCATGCTTCTCTGAATCTTCAACCGCTAACAGTATAGTGAAAATTATTCTATTGTTAATCTAAAGTCCGCACAAATTATCTGGAACGACATAACCTACGAAACTACATCAAAATTATTTACCATCCATAAAATTGTGAACTTTTTATAATAACTAGATATTTTTTTTGAAAAAAGACCTGGAAGTTAAAGAATAGCGCTCTACCATTGGAAGAAAAACCCGTGAAATTACAACAAAAATAATGTGTTTAATACTTTCGTTGCAAACTTCTTGCCTTCTCATTTTACCTTCATATATTTATTTCCTTTTTTCTATCAACAACCAATTGTATATTTTAATTCTCTCTCTCTCTCTCTCTAACTCTCTCAGGATGTGGGTGGAATCGAGAAATGATACAGACTTTCCTATTTTTATAACTAATCACGTCATAAAATAAAATCATTTAGTATTGAAACAATTAATAAGTAAATAATATTATATTTGACAAATATATATTTATATAGATAAGTAATACATACTATTCCATTTTAAGTTTTAAACAATCGTGACAATTAATGAATATAACATTTAAAATGTTCTTAATATAATTTGTTATTTAACAATTTCTTATTCAGGTCACAATCCATTTTTTTGACGATGATGGTTGATTTTATAAAAGTATTATTTTACTAATATAAAATATAAATTGTCAAATATAAATTTCTCCCCACATCTCCTATCCACCGACTTGTGTTGGAATGGTAGATGTCATTCTTTTACAGGCTACGACTCAACCAACATTTTGACGGGCCTAGCCCATTAACTGTGGTCCAACTCTCCAATTCATTCAAATCTTCTTAAACATCTTGTGCTATAAATCAAACCCAAACTACCACCATCCTCATCCAGTCTCCATAAAGCGTAGCATCACAACACAACAGAGAAGAAGACACAGTGGGAGAAACAGTCACCAGGAAATTAGAGTATGTTGTTTTTCTCCTCCTAGTTCAGATAGCCTCTACAGTAGCGGTGCCTGGCGGTTGGTCCCCCATTACGAATATCAACGACCCCTACGTGAGGCAGATTGCAGAATTTGCCGTAAATGATCACGATAAGCGTACTGGTCAAAATTTCAAACTACAAAGGGTCATCAAAGGACAAAGCCAAGTAGTTGCAGGCATCAGGTACGACCTCACCTTCGCCGTCACCGATGGCTCAGCCTCCCACATTATCGAAGCGGCTGTCCAGGATCAGCCATGGATACCGTTTAGGATAGTCTCTTCTTGGCACCTTATTAGTCCTTAAATATTAACATAAATTTCAAGCAATGATATCTTTCGTATGTTTGTTATACAAATAAGCATTTTTATTTTTATTCAAATCTGAATGGTTTATCAATCACTTCATCTATTCGTGTTTCCATTTACCTCTGTTGTTCATTTTATGAGTGCATGCTTTTTCGTGTTGCCATTGACCTCTGTTGTTCATTTTATGAGTGCAAGCTTTTTTTGGGTTATTTAATGGAGAAAAGAATGTGAGATTATAAAAAATTTATTGGTTATTTTAAGACTTTGATTTGTATATGCACCCATTGTCACTAATGTTTCACAACAAAATTCGGAATATTTAATGACGAAGCTAGATTTTGAGGATGTAAATGTTCTCGGTTTGAACAAATATTATCCACGCATCGGGTCCACGTGGTAGAAAAAAAACATCATAAATTTATATTATAATTAAAAATTCATACAATGACGATTAATTTTATGGAAAAAACAATGGTCCATATTTATTAATCCATTTAATTAGTTTTGATTTTGTTTCAATTTGGATATCTTTCCCTTTGTCCATGAATTTTTGTTACCACACTATTAGTGAGTCATTTTGCCATCACTACTCCTAGGCCAAAATTGCAAGAGCAATTTACAGTACAGAAAAAGGATTCATGCTTCTCTGAATCTTCAACCGCTAACAGTATAGTGAAAATTATTCTATTGTTAATCTAAAGTCCGCACAAATTATCTGGAACGACATAACCTACGAAACTACATCAAAATTATTTACCATCCATAAAATTGTGAACTTTTTATAATAACTAGATATTTTTTTTGAAAAAAGACCTGGAAGTTAAAGAATAGCGCTCTACCATTGGAAGAAAAACCCGTGAAATTACAACAAAAATAATGTGTTTAATACTTTCGTTGCAAACTTCTTGCCTTCTCTTTTTACCTTCATATATTTATTTCCTTTTTTCTATCAACAACCAATTGTATATTTTAATTCTCTCTCTCTCTCTCTCTAACTCTCTCAGGATGTGGGTGGAATCGAGAAATGATACAGACTTTCCTATTTTTATAACTAATCACGTCATAAAATAAAATCATTTAGTATTGAAACAATTAATAAGTAAATAATATTATATTTGACAAATATATATTTATATAGATAAGTAATACATACTATTCCATTTTAAGTTTTAAACAATCGTGACAATTAATGAATATAACATTTAAAATGTTCTTAATATAATTTGTTATTTAACAATTTCTTATTCAGGTCACAATCCATTTTTTTGACGATGATGGTTGATTTTATAAAAGTATTATTTTACTAATATAAAATATAAATTGTCAAATATAAATTTCTCCCCACATCTCCTATCCACCGACTTGTGTTGGAATGGTAGATGTTATTCTTTTACAGGCTACGACTCAACCAATATTTTGACGGGCCTAGCCCATTAACTGTGGTCCAACTCTCCAATTCATTCAAATCTTCTTAAACATCTTGTGCTATAAATCAAACCCAAACTACCACCATCCTCATCCAGTCTCCATAAAGCGTAGCATCACAACACAACAGAGAAGAAGACACAGTGGGAGAAACAGTCACCAGGAAATTAGAGTATGTTGTTTTTCTCCTCCTAGTTCAGATAGCCTCTACAGTAGCGGTGCCTGGCGGTTGGTCCCCCATTACGAATATCAACGACCCCTACGTGAGGCAGATTGCAGAATTTGCCGTAAATGATCACGATAAGCGTACTGGTCAAAATTTCAAACTACAAAGGGTCATCAAAGGACAAAGCCAAGTAGTTGCAGGCGTCAGGTACGACCTCACCTTCGCCGTCACCGATGGCTCAGCCTCCCACATTATCGAAGCGGCTGTCCAGGATCAGCCATGGATACCGTTTAGGATAGTCTCTTCTTGGCACCTTATTAGTCCTTAAATATTAACATAAATTTCAAGCAATGATATCTTTCGTATGTTTGTTATACAAATAAGCATTTTTATTTTTATTCAAATCTGAATGGTTTATCAATCACTTCATCTATTCGTGTTTCCATTTACCTCTGTTGTTCATTTTATGAGTGCATGCTTTTTCGTGTTGCCATTGACCTCTGTTGTTCATTTTATGAGTGCAAGCTTTTTTTGGGTTATTTAATGGAGAAAAGAATGTGAGATTATAAAAAATTTATTGGTTATTTTAAGACTTTGATTTGTATATGCACCCATTGTCACTAATGTTTCACAACAAAATTCGGAATATTTAATGACGAAGCTAGATTTTGAGGATGTAAATGTTCTCGGTTTGAACAAATATTATCCACGCATCGGGTCCACGTGGTAGAAAAAAAAAACATCATAAATTTATATTATAATTAAAAATTCATACAATGACGGTTAATTTTATGGAAAAAAACAATGGTCCATATTTATTAATCCATTTAATTAGTTTTGATTTTGTTTCAATTTGGATATCTTTCCCTTTGTCCATGAATTTTTGTTACCACACTATTAGTGAGTCATTTGGCCATCACTACTCCTAGGCCAAAATTGCAAGAGCAATTTATAGTACAGAAAAAGGATTCATGCTTCTCTGAATCTTCAACCGCTAACAGTATAGTGAAAATTATTCTATTGTTAATCTAAAGTCCGCACAAATTATCTGGAACGACATAACCAACGAAACAACATCAAAATTATTTACCATCCATAAAATTGTGAACTTTTTATAATAACTAGATATTTTTTTTGAAAAAAGACCAGGAAGTTAAAGAATAGCGCTCTACCATTGGAAGAAAAACCCGTGAAATTACAACAAAAATAATATGTGTTTTAATACTTTCGTTGCAAACTTCTTGCCTTCTCATTTTACCTTCATATATTTTTTTCCTTTTTTCTATCAACAACCAATCGTATATTTTAATTCTCTCTCTCTCTCTCTCTAACTCTCTCAGGATGTGGGTGGAATCGAGAAATGATACAGACTTTCCTATTTTTATAACTAATCACGTCATAAAATAAATCATTTAGTATTGAAACAATTAATAAGTAAATAATATTATATTTGACAATATATATTTATATTGATAAGTAATACATACTATTCCATTTTAAGTTTTAAACAATCGTGACAATTAATGAATATAACATTTAAAATGTTCTTAATCTAATTTGTTATTTAACATTTTCTTATTCAGGTCACAATCCATTTTTTTGACGATGATGGTTGATTTTATAAAATATTATTTTACTAATATAAAATATAAATTGTCAAATATAAATTTCTCTAATTTATATGATAATTTCTCCCCACATCTCCTATCCACCGACTTGTGTTGGAATGGTAGATGTCATTCTTTACAGGCTACGACTCAACCAACATTTTGACGGGCCTAGCCCATTAATTGTGGTCCAACTCTCCAATTCATTCAAATCTTCTTAAACATCTTGTGCTATAAATCAAACCCAAACTACCACCATCCTCATCCAGTCTCCATAAAGCGTAGCATCACAACACAACAGAGAAGAAGACACAGTGGGAGAGACAGTCACCATGAAATTAGAGTATGTTGTTTTTCTCCTCCTAGTTCAGATAGCCTCTACAGTAGCGGTGCCTGGCGGTTGGTCCCCATTACGAATATCACGACCCCTACGTGAGGCAGATTGCAGAATTTGCCGTAAATGATCACGATAAGCGTACTGGTCAAAATTTCAAACTACAAAGGGTCATCAAGGGACAAAGCCAAGTAGTTGCAGGCGTCAGGTACGACCTCACCTTCGCCGTCACCGATGGCTCAGCCTCCCACATTATCGAAGCGGCTGTCCAGGATCAGCCATGGATACCGTTTAGGATAGTCTCTTCTTGGCACCTTATTAGTCCTTAAATATTAACATAAATTTCAAGCAATGATATGTTTCGTATGTTTGTTATACAAATAAGCATTTTTATTTTTATTCAAGTCTGAATGGTTTATCAATCACTTCATCTATTCGTGTTTCCATTTACCTCTGTTGTTCATTTTCTGAGTGCATGCTTTTTCGTGTTGCCATTGACCTCTGTTGTTCATTTTATGAGTGCAAGCTTTTTTTGGGTTATTTAATGGAGAAAAGAATGTGAGATATAAAAAAATTTATTGGTTATTTTAAGACTTTGATTTTGTATATGCACCCATTGTCACTAATGTTTCACAACAAAATTCGGAATATTTAATGACGAAGCTAGATTTTGAGGATGTAAATGTTCTCGGTTTGAACAATATTATCCACGCATCGGGTCCACGTGGTAGAAAAAAAAAAACATCATAAATTTATATTCTAATTAAAAATTCATACAATGACGGTTAATTTTATGGAAAAAAACAATGGTCCATATTTATTAATCCATTTAATTAGTTTTGATTTTGTTTCAATTTGGATATCTTTCCCTTTGTCCATGAATTTTTGTTACCACACTATTAGTGAGTCATTGGGCCATCACTACTCCTAGGCCAAAATTGCAAGAGCAAATTATAGTACAGAAAAAGGATTCATGCTTCTCTGAATCTTCAACCGCTAACAGTATAGTGAAAATTATTCTATTGTGAATCTAAAGTCCGTACAAATTATCTGGAACGACATAACCTACGAAACAACATCAAAATTA